>NW_011889001.1:720176-732952 GCF_000151845.1 Pteropus vampyrus | reverse complement strand
CCAGTAGCTTGAGCCAGAAGCCTAGACATCATTCTCTCTCACCACATCTAAAAACTCACCGTTAATCCTTTCAAAGGCAAGTTTAATCTGTCCACTTCTCTCCATCTCAGTTACAACTACCCTAGTCCAATCCATTATCATTTCTTACTGGGACTGCCTCTTAAATTCTTTCACCGAATCCAACACATTTCCACAGAACAACCATACTGATCATTTAAAAAAGTAAACTGATAATGCCCCACTCTGCTTAACACCCTTCGAAGGCTTCCAAATGCCTTGAAAGCAATCCAAACTAGTAGGGACACTTCATGAGGCCTAGAGAAAGCTGGAGAAACCCCCTGACTTTTCCCTCCTTCTTCCCTCCTCATCCTCAGGGCCTCTCATTGACTGGGCCTTGACATTGTCCTTGGACAAAAGACTATGAAAAATACCACTTGTAAGAATCAGCCTCCCTCTGCCCCCACCTCCAAGATGCAAAATATCAGGGGAAAGATACACAAAGGATCTGAAGGTATATGGTCCAAAGTCTACTTTAGCTAGAAGGTCAGGGATGTCCTCTCAGGAGGTGACTTCAAACTGAGCCCTGAAGGCTGAGGGAGAGCAACTTCATACAAATTGCATACTTAGTAAAACATTCTAACCCTCCTCTCTTGTAGACTTTCTTTGTGACCCTAAGGTATCTTATCCTTACTAAATCTGAGTTTCCTAATTTACAAAATGAGTAGTTAGGGGTGTGAAGAGGGTGGCATCACAGAGCCCTTTTCCAGGCTTGAGGAAAGGGCTTTTCAAAGGCACCTGCCAGGAGGAGCTATAGAGTAGTCTGCCTGGGTCACCCTCCATTTGTCAGTGGTCCCCAGAGGACACAGAATTGGTCCTTGATAGTCTCTTTGGAATATCGAGAAAATGAATAAGGGGCATCAGCTCTGTAGTTGCATAGGACATTGAGGGAGAGGGTAACACACTCAGGAAGGTTGTTGGACACACTGACCAGATGTACCCCCAGAGACAGGTCACCCACTCCTCAATGCAGATGAGAAATATGAGGACAAGTGAGAGGACAAACCCGTTCCCTCTTTTCCCTGCATCAAGTCCGCCTGGCCAAAGCCTGGCCTATAGTGAAGAAGAGGAAACCTAAGGTTGCAGTCTAGACTGAACATGACCAGGAAACTCAGAACTGCCTGAGATAGGTTTGAAAGATGGGAAAGGAGATTTGACAAAGCACACCTGAAGACAGATTGGAGGAAAACTTCTTCATGTGTGTGCCTGCAGAGTTCAGACAGTTCGATTAACCAGTTACATTTGCGGAGCTGAAGACCAGGATGGACCACTGTGGGGCCATGCGCACATCTCTGACTTATCCTTCACAGCAGTCCATGGAGTGGAAGGGTTCAGGGCAGCCTTCCTGCCCAAATCAGAATGTCATGCTGGATTGTCTTCATTCCTTCCCTGGAAATGATGCTGAATAAGAATCAGATGGAGCCACTGTCTCTCACTTTCGTGTAATTTCACCCGGGAAGGCGACTGGCCAGGGTAGGTAATTGCCCCTGGCCTTCCCATCTGTGCTGGAGAGAAACCTGGCACTCAGCCACGGGTGTTCGGGTCTGTGCTCCAGGCAGAGGCACTCCTGACAAGCAAAGTGACACTTCCATTGCTCTCATGCCAGCGCGAGGCACAACTTTAATTAAATGGGGTGCTTAAAACTGCGGCAGAAGAGCTGGGGCTCAGACAGCCTCTTCTCCTATGACATCACCCTGCTTGCGGGCATTCGCTCTCTTTTCCTTCAGACTAATCTTCCTTTGGCAGCCTCCGTTCTCTGATTTCAGACCACTGAGGTTTCTTTAACTTCTGTCTTCAAAGCCCTTTGCAAAAATAAACTCTGAGGCCAGACTAGTGGGAGTGGAGGCAGAAAGATCTTTCTCTCAGTGGGTCATCTCTTTGGGAAGAGTGAATCTTTCTGTACCCTCTCCTGCTCACCCCCTACCCTTGTCTGGTTGTGTATGTTTAGTAACAGTAGGAAAAGTGAATGCCCAATTGCACATTGTCTAAAGAGGTATTTCATTTGCTTGTGTTCTATAGGCCTGGGTATATTCCATGGGGAAAATAAGCCATGTCTCTTAGTAACCATATCGCTGTGATGTCAACAGAAGCCTGAGAGTCCCTCCGGGGCAGAGCTGAGGGGAAAGCTTGGTTCCTCAGGACCTTGGGGACCCCAGTCTCAGGCTGCTTCCTCAGCACAATAGCTTCCTCAGCACAATAGCGGGAGTAGGAAGGGACAAGGGCTAAGAGGAGGGCAAGTTCACATTTCCAGATAGGTCTAGCCAAGTTCTAGTTGGCTGATCTCCCAGACATCATGGCCAGGTATTCCTTCTGCATTGTTATTCACTGCCTACTAGAACCAAGACTGGGGCTTTATTTATTTTTATATTTAGTTTAGCGTTGGTTTTTTTTTTTTTAAGGGAGATCTCTTTTTGTTTGGGGGAGGGGATGTCTTTTCCTTTTACATAAGATATTGTCATTCTGGTTTCTTGAAGTTAATCTTTTGTCGGCTGCCATATTTAAAGGAAGGAGAAAGGAAAACAAAATAATCTCACTGTGCTAGATAGCTAGGTGTCAGAGATGGATAGGGGAAGATAAAGGCCTGTTCCTGGTGGCTCACTCTTGGGGTGAAATTTGTCAGAACAGGGAGGAAGGCCTTGGAGACGATGTTTAATCGGAGGAAGCGGTTAGAGATGGGCACTCATTGCGTCCACCTTCTGCAGTGTGGACCTGAGGACCGAGAAACAGAGCCTTTGTCTGTTTCTCTTAACGGCTGTTAATTTTTAAATGCATTAAAATTATTTTTAAATAAGCGAAGAGTAAGAATTCTGAAGATTTTTTTAAATAACTTTGACTTGACTAAAAGTTGGATTGAGAACGTCATTTTTTTTTTTTTCTTCTGGAAATTTTCCCTAGCCTTTGAAGTACTCCCAACTCTATTCTCCCTTCAGAGAGAAAATGGTTGTTTTGAAAGTTGCCTTTTAAGCAAGAACGCTGTTTTTTCTCTGCTGAGAGCTGCTCTTGTGCACTTCAAAAGCAGAGCGTGTCAGCCTTCTCCACCCTGTTTCTCCCCTTTGAAGTACGTGTGGGGGCAGCCGCTGTCTTAATCACACTCTCTGGCATTTCCATGGCACTTTACAGTTTTCAAAGCCCTTTCACAGCCATTATCTTATTTGATCCTCATGACAACCCCTGAGGTAGGCAGGGCAGATATCTTTATCCCCATTTTACAGATCAGAAATCTGGGTCTTGGAGAGGTGGAGGTTTGTCCCAAGGTGATAAGACACCCCAAAAGAGAGGAGCCAGGAGCAGTAGCAAGCCTCTGGTGGCAACTTCAGGGCTCCTTCTACCAAACCACTCTGCCTTGCCCTGCTGGCATACGGGGGGCTGGACATTGAGAACTTGATGTCGTCTCTGTCCAGTGTATGAGACACGTGTACTCTGAGACTGGTAAGGAGAGACCCTCATGAAGACTTCCTGGCTACAGTGGAGCAAAATAAAGGTAGGACTCAGCCCAGGCCCAGCCCTGGGAGCAGAAACACCAGATGCTCTGTTGCACAGGCCCCTGGCTCAGAAACCACAGGTCCAGCTAGTCCACACAGACTGTCTTTCAGTGACTGAACTTCAGCTCATTTTGAACACACTCCAGTATGTTATTAATTTTTGTCCACAGATTAATTTCTATGTTTAGAGTAGAGTTTAACTCAGAATTCAAGCTTCCACAATAAGCAGTCATCCCTTCTACCTGCGTATCCAGTAACTGAAACTTATGAAAATTTTTTCAATGTAGACACTTCATGTTCAGGACACTTCTTTTATTCATTTTATTCACTGGTTCATCCAACAAGTGCCCCATACCCAGTAGCTGCCCCTAAGACTTTGGGAGAGAAATGAGTGAGTCTCACGGGAAAAGAGACAACGATGCTTTGGGGTGGGAGCACCAGCGTGGGAATGAGCCCATGTGCTGTGGTCATCTCAGTCTAGGACTTGGAGTCAGAGAAGGCTTCCTGGAGCAGGAAAGGCCTATTCTGGCTCTTGAAATGTAAGTAGATTTAAGCCTAAGATGGCATGGGAAAGGGCTTAGGGAGGGAGCAGTGAGAGAGAGGGCATTCTTAGCGGAAGAAACAGCACAGAGAAATGCCAAAGGTGAGGGGAGGGTGCACTGAGGGGCTAAATGTAGCTCAGTGTGACTAGAGCATAGAGTCTAGGGAAGAAGAGAGAGGTAATATATGAGTCCAGAGTGTGAGGGCTTAGTCATAAAGGAATACATTAAGAATCTTGGACTTTATCCCAAAGGCAATGTGCAGCTTTAATAAGGGTTTTTAAGCAGGATAATGTCATGCTCAGATTTGCATTTTAGAAAGATCATTCTAGTTGCAGTCTAGAGAATCCGGCTCAGATACACAGAGGTTCAGTCCTTCCCACAGGCCTGCTCAAGACATAGACAATTTGAAAGCGACAGTAGGAACAGCAGGCTAGTTCTCAGTTTCCTAGATTCCCTAAGCTCTGTACTCTTATTTAGCAAGGTCATCAGAAACCAGGATGCTTGGCTTAGGCTGTTTTAATTCCTCCAGAGACATACCACTGCAGAACTAGAATTTAATATTTCATTTATATAAGAAACATGCATCTGGAAAATGCTCTGTGCTCTTGTCAAACTGAAGTTAAAGGCATTGCCCATCAAAAAAAAAAATCGATATTATTTATTTGAGAGGTCTCCCTTTTAGAACTTTATTCGGTATTAAGATAAATGTTCAATATGGCTTTCCTATATGTAATATGGAGATGTGTGATTACCTTTCTGGGCTTTCTGGACTGTGACCACCTATGTCAAGATCCTTGGATCTTGTTGGGTTCTAAATAAGCATCTGCTAACTTCTCATGGTTTATACATAACCTTTAATTCTAGGAGGTGGTGAATGAATATGGGCATGGGGCCAGCTACCAGATCTGAGCTCAAATCTTGGCTCCACTACTTTCTATAGCTAGGACCATGGACAAGGTATTTAAATTATATGAACTTCTGTTCTCTTATTTCTAAATCTCAGAAACCAATATGCCACTGAATTATTGAGAGGCGTGAATAAAATTATACGTGGAAAGTGCTTGGCACATAGTAGGCACTGAATGAATACTGACACATTAATTCTGCAAACAAATCTGTAGGCTTCATTTCATCAGAGAGTGAGGACTGTATAAATCAGCTTGTTTCTCTTTCTTTACTGTCAGGAAATTGAGAGCTCACTTGGGGCTCAACTATAGGCTCCTGCCAGCATTTATGCTTGTGCTCCTTTGTTCAGATTTCAATTTGTTTTCATTTTGCATCATTCTACTTTGTATGTGTTTATATTTTATAAGCACCTCAAATACGCTTTTGAAGCTGGCAGATTTAAGTCCATAATAGGTTTACTAAGTAAACTTATTTGGTTATCATCATCACGTTTGTAAGGTCTAGTTCCTGGATTTGATCCTTCTATAAAGATCTGACCTATGCCTTGGTTTGTGATCGTAAGCTTAAAAGCCAGCCTTCACCATAAATGAAATGGTAGGAGAAATGGCGAATAGTCTCCTATTGAAGTAGCCATCCATCTTGTATCAGATCCTACTGTTTGATGGTAGTTCTCTGAAATAATGTGTTGAGTTGATACCAAAAGCAATGTGCACACTGGCCCAACTAAAAGGCAGTATGTGGTTGATGATGGGAAAACGTTCTGAGATAATGCTGGTTTTAGGCAAAGCTTGACTGGGGTTTATACAATGTCACTAGGACCTGGATTGTTTCTATCTCAGTTCTGCTCTTTCTCATGTGTTGACTTTATGCTTAGACTCAAGTTCCAGCAAAATACGGGTAGTAGCTCCAGTCTACAGATTTTCAAGATCGACCTTAAGCTTCTTTCTGCCCTTGTCCCCGATATCCTAGGAAAAGTCTTCGTGAATCTCATTCACTGTGATTGAATTTTGTTATGTTGCCTCTTAGTTTTTCTTCTTTGTGACCAGTGTGATGTGATGCTATAATTGGCTTAAAACCATCTGAGCCTCAACTCTGAAGCTGGGGGTGAGTCATTTTACCTAATTTGCATGGACTGAGAATGAGAAAAAAAAAAAAAACGATTTCCCAAAAATATTTAATGGTATTGGTTTTTCCTGGGGAAGGTTAATAGATGCTGTGTGGCAAAATGAATAAATGAAACAATGCTGGGGCCACATCTGGATCAGTTATTCACCTACTGTATCTCTCCTCCAAGACCATTCTTTCATACTTTGCTCTGTGGTTCTGGGCCTAAAACTCTGCAATCTGTGCTTCCCAGGCTCCCTTGTCATCTGGCTTCCTATTAATTTCTGCCAATGGGAGGCACTTCAGGAAGACTGGAGAAGAGAAGAGAGAAAAAGGAAACTTCTTTTGGTTTTCCAGTTTCCTTCATCTTCCCTCCAACGACAGCAGAAGGTTGGCTCCAGCCCCAGCTTCTTTTGGTCCTTCCAGCACCTTCTTTGCTTGAGTCATTGCCTCCAGTTTTTCACTATCTTTGTTTCTGGACATATATCTAGAGTTAGATTACGTGTTCCAGAGGACAGGTGCAAAGCCTGTCCCAGAGGGAAAGAGCAGATACGCCAAAATAACTGCAAGATTTTGCTAATTTACATAAGCAGAGACCTGGAAAATAGTCTGGGATGATTTATAAGGTGATAGAGCAAGAAGGATTGTCTGTAACTGTGGATCAGGCTGAATTTATCTGTATGATTCTTGGTTAGTTGACTGAAACCTGAGCTCAGTGAAGCTGAGATGCTCAAACTTCCCCGGCATAATATAGAAGAAAGAATTAAAATGCTTAAGAAAATAAGAATGTCAAGGTAGATTTGTCTTGTGCAGCCTCCACACTTCTTCAGCCCTACTAAATCCACTGAAAAGGTCCAGGTTGCACTTCCTTAATTAAGGTATTGAGAAGAGAATTAGCTAGGAAACATCAGAAATCTTGAATCGCTCTTTTGTGGCCATCTGTAGGCTGGGAGTTGCTGCCACTGAGCTAATTTCCTGATTTCAATGAGGTCGACAGAATTCTGAAGTAGCAGAAACCAAGTGATAACACCAAACTGCCAGAGACAAGGTGGACAGAATTACCATAATGAGCAGCAAGGATGAGGTGGTAATCATCATTTACACAATTTTAACCTGCAGAAAAATTTGGCAGTGGCTAGTTGATCATAATGTCCCTAGGAATGAAAGATATGGGCAGCCTATTAAACTGTTAATGTATAAAACAGGAAAAACTCCCGTCTGGTGGTCAGAAACCTGGAGAGAGATGCCAAAATAGAGAATACTGGTTTCCCACTCAGTTATAAAGCCTGTCGGTTCACAGGCCCAGAGCCCTTTGATTGCAGGAAAGACTGGGTTCTTGTGAGACAGATTCCTACAGCACTATCTCCACATATGCCTCCACAAAGTCTCCAAAGGGAGATAAAGCCACTTACTAGGATGATTGTATACGGGCTAATGGGTAATATTGAGACCTTTTGGGAATTAACTAGACATTGGCTGTGATTTAATGTTATTCCTTAAGGATCCAAAATGCCACAGTGGTTCACTGGCAGAAAGGAGCTTATAGAAGTTTGGTGATAAATTAGGTCCAACTCTGTCTTATAGTAACCCTCCCTGTGTTTACTTTCCTGGTTCTTTAACATGTAACAGACCTACTCAGCAATTAGTAGAACAACCACATTAGCTCCCTGATCCAAGAAATTAAGACTCTTACGGTAGGAAAGGCCAAGCATAAAATTCTGGAGCTTGCCCTCCTTACTTGCATAGTAAGCCAAGAGCAAAACCATGTCCCAGGGGAAACTTCAAAGATTAGTGTCACCATTAAAGGCTTGAAAGATGTAAGCAAGCATGGTCATCTGCTCTCATTCCATTGAATTTGGTCTGCTTGGTTCGTGCAGAAGGTGAATGGATCTTGGAGAATGTGGAATATTGTAAATTTAATCATGTGCTAACATCAATTACAGCTGCTGTTCCAGATGCAGAATCTCTCCTGGAACAAATCAATACAACCTTTGGAACCTATTACACAGCTATATCAATTTACAAGGGCTATAAGAAGCAGTTCTTTTTCACCTGGCAGGGGCCACAGTACACCTTCATTGTTTTTCTCAGGCTATGCCAACTCTCCTTCTCTTTGCTACAATCTAATCTAAAGATATTAATCATTTTGTCAATCCACAAAACATCACCCTGGTCATTGCTGTTCCTGAAAATCAAAGTATCAAGAACCTTAGTGGTTTTAGTAAGACACATGAGTACTAGAGGATTGAAGATAAATTTCATAAAATTCCAAGGGCCTACAACCTTAGCAACATGTCTAGAGTTCTTATGATCTAGATCTAATGGGATATGCCTTTCAATGTGAAAGACAAGTGCTTTCACCCTGTGCCATCTACCACTAAGAAGATGAAACAACATTTTGGGGCTTCTTTAAATTTTGAAGGCAACATATATCACATTCAAGTGTGATGTTCAGACACATTTATCAAGAAAGCTAAAAGTTTGAGTGGGTTTCAGAGAAGAAGTATCTGCAGGAAATCCAGGCTTCAGGACAAGCTATTCTGCTCCTTAGTCACTATGACCTAGCTGATCCAACATCACACAAAGTATCTAAAGCTCTAGGTGTCTTCTGGCAAGAATTACTGTAGGGAGCCTTAGGGATTTTTGAGAAAAAACTCATCTCTCTTCTACAGATAAATATTCCTTTGAGTAATAGCTTCTTGTTTACTATTTGGCCCTGGTAGTGCCTCAGTATCCAACCATGGTACTGCAAGTAATCTGAACTGCTTATCATGGATTGAGTATTACTAGACCTTTCAAGTCACAAGGTTAAGCATGCATAGAAGCAATTCATTATCAAGTGGAAATATAAATCATACAAGTGATAAAGCTAAAGCATGTCCTGCAGGCCCAAGTAAGTTGAATTTACTGGTGACTCAGACTCCTACAGCAGTGGTCCAGCTGCATTGCCTCTTGTTCCTCCAGACATACCTGTGGCATCATGGGAAATTCCTTATGAACAATTGGCCCCTCCACAACTCCAAATTAGGGCCTAGTTTACAGATGTTTCTACATGATATGATGGCACTCACAGGAAGTAAACTGCTACAATTTTACTGTCTAGATGGTTTATATTACTGTTTTGTCAAATATTCTGGCTTATACTTCACAGTGCCCCTTCTTGTTTGGAAGTAGGCAGTCCACGATATTTCTGTTTTCCCTCTTCACATCCTTAGCAAGTTGACTTATATCATACAGTGGCAAGATGGTTGCTGCCCTTCCAGACGTCATTCACATTCGATGCAGAAAGAAATCATAAAGGTAGTGCCAGCTGGCTTTTCCATTAATCAACAAAACAATCTTCTACAGAACTTCTGCTTAAGTCTCCTTGGCCATAACTGTAGAATGATCACCTCAGCTGTGGCAGTAGATGGGAAAATCTTTAACTCTTCATATTCTTATATGAAAAGTAGTAACGGACAAGGGGGTTGGGAATGGCTGCTGGGTTCACCAACCAGCAGTGCCTGCCACTATCATAACTAGTTGTTAGCTGTTCTTAGTGACAGAAACTGCTTTGTGAGATCCCTCCTGGGAATGCTACACCATCTTTAGATAACAGATGCTGGCCATCTTTTTCTGTTTCAAGAGACAAAAATAAATTTCAATCATCTAAAAACTATCGGAATGAATGTACAGCACAAATATTTTTTATGTCATTGGTAATTCTGTGAGAAATAAAGGCATTCCTTGCAGTCTGATTCTTGCATTCAAATTTTTGAAAGATAGTTAAATAGGTTTGGGTCACTAGTGAGTTAGATTAACTCGGTCAAAGTTTAAATCCTTTCTGTGGTGTAAACAGTTAATGACAAGATCAATACATGCTTCCAGGTCTTAATTTAGCTTAACTAGAATTTCCAGTTAGTGGAGATGAACCACACAGAGTATTTCAGATTGAGGTACATAGGCCTACAGTTTATCTAAAACAAAGTGGCACCTCTTCCAAGGATACATTCCATGGAATGATGTATCTAAAATTTAAGGGAGCGAAGGATTATACTCTTTACATTTGATTAATAGATTTGGACTATTATCTGCCCAATTATGGGGTATTTTGTAAGAATCATGGTCCACAATCCAGGGCAGGTTTAAGGGAATCCTGGAACCAGGATTCATCTCAAAAACATTCTTCTATGGCTTCAGGCAGTTAATTACATGTTGTGTCACCACTGGGAGAATTCTGTATTCCACTTGGCATGGAATGGATATTGTTTTGCCACAGATCTGGGAACTATATTTCACCCAGATGTCCTATATGACCACTCTTTTAGAGGCCTTGCCTATGCTATATATTTTGTGTACATGGGTGGCAATATTTTAGTAATTTTTTAAATTGAAGTGTAATATACATAGAGAAAAAAATCACAAGTAATAAATGTCTAGTTTGACGAATTTTCATTACCTAGACACATACGTATTACCTGCACCCAGATCAAGAAACAGAACATTACGAGCACCCCAGAAGTCACCCGCTTTGTGTTTGCCCTTCCTGCCAATACCAGCTCTTTCAAGGGTGACCACTCTCTTGTTTTTTTCTTCAGTTTTATTGAGATGTAATTGACATGTACATAACATTGTATATGTTTAAAGTGTACAACATAATGATTGTGTGTGTGTGTGTGTGTGTGTGTGTGTGTGTGTGTGTGTGTATCCATCCCCAGGACTTATTTATTTTATAACTGGACGTTTGTATCTTTTGACCACTTTTATCTATTTCCCCCACCACTCACCCCTCACCTCTGTCAACCACTAATTTATTCTCTGTTTCTATGAGTTTCATTTTTTCAGATCCCACATAGAAGTGAATTTGTACAGTATTTGTCTCTCTTTGACTTATTTCATTTAGCATTATGCCCCCAAGGTCTGTCTATGTCGTTGCAAATATCAGGATTTCCTTCTTTCTATGGCTGACTAATATTCCTTTGTATTATTATGTGCCACATTTTTTTATCCATTCATTGCTACTCTCTTGACTTTTAACAGCATATATAGGATTCACTTGCTTTTGAAACATATAAATAGAAGGATGGAATGTGGAGTCCTCTGTGCCTCACTTCCTTCATTCAATACTACAATGGCGGGATTCATCTATGTCAACACATGTGGCTGTTATTCCTTCGTTCTTGTTGATGTACAATATTACATTGTATGAGTACACCATTATTACCTTATCCATTCTTCGGCTAGTGGTCATTGGAGTAATTTCAAGTTTTAGGCTATCATGCATAGTATTACTATGAATAATCATATACATGATTTTTGATGACCTTACGGATGTGTTTCTGTTGGATGAAATTGCTGTGTCATGAAGTATGCGTATGTTCAGCTTCAGTAGACATAAGCTGCTTCTTTCCCAGAATCAAGTCACCATTAGCCCTGGGGGCTCTGGGCTGAGCCTTTCTCTGGAAGCAGTAGAGTCTCTGGCTTTTGCTAGGGAAAGAGCTGATAAAAGGCATAATGAGTTCATAGCATCTTCTCACAAACTTCTCTTACGTTCCATGTTGCTGATTTTCCAAGATTTTTTTAATTCTTAGATGTTTCTTGGAAGTTCACATTCAATCAGCCTCTTTACTGCTTATATTTGCAGTGGTCACATACCTACCCCATGTCGGGCATGGCCACGTGCCTAACCTGTTTTATTCCATTATTTCATAGCAAGCCTCTGAAAAAGCTTAGTTTCTTTTATAGGTAACATTCCCACCCCAAGATTAGGAAGGAGAGTCATGGAGTTATCTCTCTCTGTCACTTGATATTGCTTCCTAACTTATTCTAATACCTGGCTTTAAAAAATTTGGAATCTACTAAAAACAGAAAGAGGCATTTCATAACTCTTCTCCCAACCTGCTGTTCTCTGTTAACAGAGACGGTGTAAGAAGACTGCTGGTAGAAAGTTAAAGCTTTGACACTATTTGAAAATCTACAAGGTGGCATCAGGGGAATAAATGAGAGGCAGCTCTACAAAGCTGACAATGTGGATTCAGTTATACTGATGAAGGGGGACTGTGTTTGTGCAGGTCTCTGCAATAGGTCCTGGGTCACAAGGTTGTCCTAAGCGTGCAGGGCATGAGCTGCTCTTTGATAAATGCTTTAAATGGCTTTCATGCCAAGCATTAGGTTGGGCTCTCAGATAGACATATGGTGTCTGCCCTGGAGGAGCTCACAGTGTACTGGAGAAGGCAGACAGTTAAGCAAATAATTACACAAAAATGCTAAAGTGCTCTAATAGAAATAAGGGATAGACTGGGGCACAGAGAAGTAGCCAGTTCTCCTGGGGGAGAGAGACTGAGGAAATGGTTAGGAGGGAACTAAAGAGGATGAATTTGAAAGATGAATAATATCTGACATGGGAGCCAAGTGTGAAGGGCAGAAGGAAGCTAGAATGTAGGCAGGGACTGTGCATGGAGGCGGAGGAGCCATTGCAGGGCTTTAGCAGGGAAGTGGCAGGTCAGATAGTCTTGAGTTAGCCCATGATATGAAGGAAATGCCTAGCTGCATATCCTGGAAAGGTTCCTGACCAGTTTCCTGTTAGCAGGACCTCTGGAGGGTAGTGGAAACACTTGTAGAGACTAGGTTACAGGCTGGGTGTGAGGAGCGGGCCCTGACCTGTGGTAAGATGGGCATTTGGTTATGATGAGATAGAGCTGCTGGT
>NW_011889001.1:707078-718981 GCF_000151845.1 Pteropus vampyrus | reverse complement strand
ATGGGTCCTTCTGGCACCATTTGATAACCTAAGCAAGTGTCCTAACCTAAGCTCAAATATTAAAAATCTCTCCTTCAAGTAAATAATTTCTCATTACTTGTGGCTATTGGACTGAAACTCCTTTAATATATTCAGAGATTGAATCTATAGGTTTCTGAATGACGACACTAGTTAATTTTCAACCTCATCAACCCGGGCATCAGTGGACAGGGCTCATAATACTGAGATGGGGACTCTGTGAGCACTGGAGGGCTTGATCCTACCTCTCCAAACCACTCGGAAGTACTCTCTCTATCCCTCTCTTGCCTACAAAAATGGCTGACACTCTGCCCTTACCTCATTGCCGTCCTATGAATAAGCAAGAGTTGGACTCGACACGGCCTGCAGAAAAAGTTGTGCAGGAAAGTAACTGCAGGTCCATAATCTGGGGTAACTTGGGGGGCATGAATTTTGAGAGCGCTTAACTAATGAGGGTGAAATGTAATTTTAAATGAGGCAGAATCTATTGTCATAGGTGAGCCCATCAGACATTGTACTTGCTGGACAGTCAGCTGGATTCCAACAACTGAATGCTTTCGCTAATGAAAATTTCTACTGAAGATTGGCCCATGCTGGGTGAAACCAAAAGGCCAGTACTGCAGAGAAGGGAATTCGAAGACTCATCTTCTTGCTATACTCTTGACATAGCTCAAACGACTCTTCTATCTCTTTGTCTTGAGGAAGAGGTGGTAAGGAAAATGCCAGAATCTTTTTTAGATGCTCTATTGATAGTCCCCTCTGGACCAATAATACTGTGGATGGGGCTCACTCAAAATAGGCTCTTGGTGTTCTGGGGAAAGAAGAATCTTAGAGTTACATGGCCCAAGGCGCTGCTAGAAGCAAAGCCATTTTGATTCTCATAATAGGCAGTTTTTAAAGTGTGGTAGTTGGGACTCTGAATGGTCTTAGAGAATGGTTTTACATGCAGTACTAACTAGCTGTGTTCAATCAATCATATTCCCCCAGGGACTGTGACATCACAGCATCTGTATCACTCAGGTCAGGCTAGGTTATGCTATAGTAATAAACAATTCCTGTAACCATAATGACTTAAGGTAATAAGGTTTAAATTTCTCTCACTCAACACTATTTTCCACTGAGAGTTAGTCAGGGGAAGGGCTGGGGAGGGCTATGGTCCTCATGGTTATGTAGGGGCCCAAGCAAATTGCACCCAGAAGGAGAGGGAGATCTGGTGTGTTTCATACCAGAAATTAAATACTCAGGCTCAAAGGAAGGACACATGTGGTTTCTCACTGGATAGAAGTAGTCTCATAGTCCCACCTAATCAATAGGAAGCCAGGAAATACAATCTACTATATATTTAAAAGTGAAGAACTAAAAATTTGGGGGAAATAAAACTAATTTCTGATTAATATACTATCCTCTTGGATATCACACAGACCTATGACTCTGAGGGGAAGCTCCCTGTGGTCTTTTAATTAATAATGGTAAAAAATTGGAGCTAGACTTTTGGGTGGTTCCAACAGTATCTGTCAGTACCACTAACAAGTAGATGCTGAGGAGTTAGATCTCTATTGAGAGATGACCTGAAACAGCACTGGGGAAGGGAAGTCCTTTGGGCAGGCCAATTCTGCCTAGAAGGAGAGATGAACTGAGATAAGGATCTGAACAATTCCTGACAGTGGCTGCTGGATTGAGTGGGTGATTAGAATCTTGGAAGGAGCAAGTCCAGAAGGTTGTGGACACAAGAATGGAGACTCTCTCTGGATGAGTCCAGAGCTTGCAAATACCCACACCCTAGTTTTTGCTTCTCATCCTTATGATTCAAAGCTCTGTCACATTATTATTATTATTATTACTTGCATATTCTAAAACTCCCTCTTTTGATGTGTAGCATTCTATGGGTTTTATAAATGTAGAGTCATTTTTTTTACCTCCCTGGTCATCATACAGAATAGTTCCATCACTCTGAATTTCATGCTGCCCCTCTGTTCTGCTAGATGTTTTATTGTCCAGAGGAAGGAAGCTTCCACTAGAGAACATAGTAATGGCCCCGTGCTCAACCTGGCCTGGGATGGGGATTCTCAGAACAGTTCATGCATTATTTTCTTCTCTTTAGGGCTAGTGGGAAGGGCCTATGCTATGGAAAGCAATGTGGGAGTGGGCTTTATGTGGCTGGAGTGAGAATGGAGAAAGGACATGTCCCCAAACATGGCCAAGGGCAGGGCAAGCATAGAACATATAGCTGAGTTTTATCTTCCTTTGAGAGGCCAGCACAGCCTTGGGACAGGAAAGCTAGTCTACAGGCTGCTGAGCCTCAGGCCCCTTCAGCTCACACCCAGGCGAGACTGGGATGTAGTGAAGGGCTTGGCTTCCTTTCTAGTCTATTAAACCCTGGCCACCCAGCTGGCTTTGTGGACTCTGTGACTACCAGTGTTTCAAGGGTGCTGCCTTCTCTGAGCTATACACATAACTGGAGCTGCTGGGGCCCACAGACCCTCCTCACACTCTGCCTAAAGGAGGCCCTGTCACTTTAACATCCTTACAGCCTGTTGGGCCACTGTGTGGTCTGCAGAGGTGAGGGAACAAGAAATAGCAATATGAATGGGTCCCAAGATATGTAATTAGCTTCATCTGCCACCCATAGACAACCACAGAGCTTGGCTCAAATGATGAATGAAGAGACTCATTTTAGTGGCATCTGAAGACACAGAAATGACAAAGGAGAGAAGAGAGATGCTTAATGTTGGGATGGGTAGAATTGAGGCTGTTGTGTGTGTGTGTGTGTGTGTGTGTGTGTGTGTGTGAGGGGGGATTGAGGTAGTTAAGAGGAAGGAGGAACAGGAGCAGGAGGAACTGAGATGATGGTATGGAAGCAACTGTCTCACACTGCCCTCTGGAAGACGAAAAGAAGCCTCAAACCCTGAAAGAGACATCTCTTGTTGAATAATCAGAGAGTAGGACATAAATCCTTGATTTATGATTTGGTAATAGTGACTTAAAGATACTTGCCTTTCTTTCATCAGAGCACACCCATGTTCTACCAAGATCTAGGCACGGGGAACCAAAAAAGTAAATGCTTTCTTTCTGGATACATCTTCTTAGCAAAACCTGTCATGGATAAGAATGACTCTCATTCATGTGTTTCTTCATGTCTTTATTTATTCATTAGTTCACCCCTCGGCCTGTAAGACCCTCCCCAGTGCCAGGTTCTCACTATACTTAGATGACTGTGGGTTGGCTTCGCCTTCCAGAACCATACCATCTCCTTGAGTTGTTGCAGCAGGGCCCAGCCCCTGGGGAAGGACTGATGGGAATGAGGTGCCCTGTCTAGGCCAGGGCTCCTAGCCCATGGTAGGTAAGGGGACTTCTTTTTCTCCTGGTTGTCTGGGTTGAGATTATCCCAGAGCCAGGCAGGATGGAATAAGGCAGCCTCAGGGCCACTGTTGGGAGTTTAGACTTCCAGTTTCCTCCCCAGGGGATGTGGAGCCATTAGAGACCCTTGAGGAGGAAGCAGAGATTTCTAGGTTGGTGGCTTGATCCCTGATGGCCACGTGCTGTGTTGCTTGCTCTTGGTAGTGAGGTGATTATCCTCTGAGCTTGCTAAGGATGCTGGCATGACATAGCATAGTTTCTGGCCTGAAGGTTCCCTTGGTAAGGCGCCGACTTCTGTCAGATCAAGACCACTCCCAAAGCCTCTCCAGCCTTAGGGAGAAGAGCCTGGCACAGTCAATATGAAGCCTGCGACAGACTGCAAGAAGGTCATGACATTGTGGTGTGTGCTGTCAACCAGCTTCTGAGTGGCACCCGCTGAGTGAGAAGCAGAAATGGCTGGTCTAGGTCAATTAGGGATTGATTTACTTGACAAGTCCATGTTATCTGTCTACTGGATTTCCACAGATGGCTGATCTTCAGCTGATATCACACTGGATAGAAGGAAAGTTGACTCTATTTTGTAATTGATGAGATGGGCTACCTGTTTGGATCCTGGTTCCTGCAGCACCACCCCTCCCCCCCCACACACACACCCATAACTGGACTATTTAACCCTCTTAGGCAGGCACAGCTCTTCCAGTCTCAGGGACCACGTCCTGCTCCAGGCAGACACACTGTAAGGAGCCTGGGGTCTGTGACTTGTTGCCTCACGATTCTATCCATCTGGTTGTGGTACCACCTCAGGTATCCTGGATTATAGAACAAAGACATTGGCTCCTTTTCTAGGATTGGTCTCTCTTTATTTTCATTTGACCCCGTAGACACAAGCCTCATCCTCTATGGTCAAACCCCATCTCTGGGTTCCAGGTCCTCCTGACCTGTGGCAGGCCCTGGTTGATCTCAAGCCTTCCAGAGATTTGTCCTGCCCCTGAGTCTGTGTCTAGGTCCTTAACATCTCTCAGAGTCTGCTTCGTTCTCAAGAAAGACTGACCAACCTCTGACCACCCCCTCTAAGCACCATCTGCAAGTTCCATCCCACCCCTGATACCCCTGAATGCTGTTTATCCCTGCTAGAGTCCTCTGTTGCTCCAGACTTGAACCCCTTTGCCCCATCTTGATGTTAAATGTCTGTTCAAACTATACCTTGGAATGCTGTACCCACTGGACATGCGCTTATCTCCCTGCTCTTGTGTTCTAGCTCCTAGCTCCTAGCGAGTGGTTCAGTGTTCCTTTCTGGCTTCTTCTCACAGTCTTGCCTGCTGAGAGAGATGTTGGCAAGACCTCCTCCCACCCACTCCTCCTCCAGTGACTCTGTGATCTACTGGGCCTGTGCTGTGCCCAGTGTCTGTGGGTTGGGCCAAGAGGGTAAGGCCATCCCTCTGGACAGTCACCCAGATACCAGCTTTATACAGGCTAGCTGAGGAGGGGACAACACTTGCCTCTATGGAGGTATCAAGAAAGACCATATTTAACACTAAGAAACCTAAGTTGTGCTTCTGGGTTGTAAGGGGGTGCTTTGATAGTCTCCACCTGAAGGGCACAGACCAGCCAGCAGAAGGACTAGAGCAATGAGCTCTCAAAAGTTGACTTTATTTTGTAATTGATTATCTAATGCTATGTCACGAAATTTATAGAGCACCTACTGTATTAAAAAACAAACAGGACCATTTGGACTGCAGGAAGGGGTATAGTGGTATCCTGAGTAGCAAGAGAGTCTCATTCCAATCGAATGGCCTGGTTTTACCCATGTGAGATAGAGTTCGGGGTTTCCATTTGGGCTGAAATGTGAAAGAGAAAGCCAGGCCACCTGAAACAACCAGGTGGAGGTGGTATGGGCTGTTAGTGATATCCTAAAGGGAAGCAGAGCCTTAGGGGTAAGAATATGAAGGGCCTGGTTCCACTATGCCTCCTGCTTGGGGCCCACCACCCCTAGGAGGCTGGGCTTTGAATGCAGATAGACCTGGGTTACAGATTCACCTCCATAACTTACTAGGTTTATGATCTTGGACAATTTACCTTATCTCTATTCCTTAGTTTCCTTGCTTGTAAAGTAAAAACTCTAATACTTACAAGATTATTACAGCAATGAATTGAGATAAAGTATGCAGAACAGCACAGCATATGGAAGATAGTAAATTATCAATAAATGGTGTCTATTAAATTTAATCTATTTCCAAACTTGGGTGACTAGAGTTTATTATTATTATTATTATTATTATTATTATTATTATTCAGGAAAGAGACAATTTCCTTTAACTACCCTGCTTAGTCAATCTTCTGTTGCCTGATGCTTGGACCTGCACCTTTTCTAGGACTGGTCCAATCTCTGGGTCCTAGCCAACCCACTGGCCCCTCCCTTCACCCACTGGGCCCCAGCTCTGGAAGATGCCACAGACCAAACCATGCACACGAAGTATACGAGACTTTTCCTACATGCCCTCTATTCCTTAAAGATATTTTGGTAATGCAGTTGAGCTTTACCATAGCAGTCATGTAAACTAAAGAGCGTTGTGAACTCCCTGTTAAGGAAAATAATAACATAAAATGAATGTGTGTGTGATAGGGGTGGGGAGACAACAACATACAGGCCCTGGCAAAGAGTGGGAAGATCAGGCTGACGCCCGTTTCCTTTCTCACTTCGACAAAGAGTTATTGATCTTACAGCTCCAGCTTCATTTTCTTTATGCATCCAAGTTAGACCTTATGCAATCTTTCCCACTCAATACTAATTAGATATGCATGTGAACTATCATTTTCACACTCTCTCTTCTTTTATCCAAATTAAGCATTTAATTGTCTAATAAGCATGTTTGTAAGATAATCAAAGGGAGAGAGATCAGTGCAAGTCAAGGGAGAGCTGGAGGAGAGACTCAGAATCTAACAATAAGTAGGAACGTGCAATGGGGTGCTAGCAAGCCCTTCCACCCCATTAGTGTTTGTCTACCACCAAGATTCAAATTAGAGTTCTATCTGTCCAGCTACTCAGCACACAAGCTCAGCTCAGAATTCCTTCAGGCGAAATTAGGTCTTAGCTAGGGATCACTTTCCTCTCCTTTCATTTTTCTTTTCTCCTCACATCTTTATCCTTCCCCTTGGGGAAATAAACTGAATAGAAGGTTTTCATGTTATGTCCCATCTTTATTCATACTTCTCATTCATTCATTAAATAAATGTTTATCAGAAGCCTACTCTGTTCCAAGAATATTGGTTATGTCAAGATGAGTAGCTTTGAGCTGAGGGCTATGTATATTTTGACCATATTGAGCACAGGGAAGAGTGCAATGTGTGTTCAAAAAATACCTTCAGTTGATTTACTTTATGTTGCTCCCTAGCTTAAACCTTAAGAGAAATGATAATCATTTCCCAGATGGTAATAAAAAAGAAGGCCCGCTCAGTAGTTAGTCTACTGTTTTGAGGGGTAGGTACTTACCGTGTGCCAGGCCCTATGCTGTAGAGTTCTGTACTGTTATTCTTCTATCTCCTCTCGGCTCTTCTTTACCCTTTTCTTTGATCCAGACACTCAATCACTCAACAAGATCTTACTGAGAACCAGATCTGTGAGGGCTCGGAATTACACACTGGGATGTAAGACAAACAAAATAATATCTGCTCTTCGAGACTCACCACTGGAAGATAAACATATGAAGAACAGGCCACCTAACCCAACCCTGGGGCAAGGCAGAATGGTGTGGATGTGCTTCCTGCTTTCCTTTTGTCTCTGTGAACCACTTAGTGTGGTCTTTTGCTTTTCTGACCCTGTCCTCTCATCCTAGCACCTTAGATAATACACGGAAAAACATTAGTCTTAAGTTTTAATCCAATAAAGCATCTCGCTAACCTTGTACCCAGATTGTCTCATAGCAAAAAAGACCAACAGGAAAGGAAAAAAGACCAAGAGGAAAGGAAAAGGCTCTGCCTGGTAGGTTTTGTGCTGGCTTACGAAGGAGAGAGATGATTCTGGAATTGGAGAGAGAGGTGTCTCTCAGGACAAAAGTAGTCCTGCTGAGAAACAGAGGATCTCTCCTATGGAAACTCCATGCCCCCAAGCCAGACTCTATGACTCTAGAATACTTCCTCTCCTGACGGCTCCATGGGCACGGCTCCCTTTAGAGCTTGGCCTGTCCTTGAAGCCCCGCTACTTATTCTTTCCGTACTTCCTTCCCCTCTTTCCTTTGTCTTTCAAAAGTCGCCTAAGGACCCTAATGATATTCAACTTCCAAGCAAAACTGGGACAGGAAATCTTGTGCTCTTCCTTTCCCACAGATGTACAGCTGTTCCTGCTCCGTGGATAGAGAGCCAGGCCTGCCACTTACGGAGAGGAGAGAACTTAGGTGCCACTGACTTCTGCCAGCAGGAGGACGATATGTCTACATCCCATTGAAGGACATGCCCAGATCCTTCCTGGCCACGTGGTGAGCAGAAATCTGTCACTGAAGTCTGCTGCCTTGGCAGTCTGTAGGCTGCAAGTTCATGGAGAGACCAAGAGCCAGGAAATAAGTTAGAAAGCAGTGTGACTAGAGGCAGACGTGGAGTCTGGCACTGTGAGGAACTCAGAGGCAGAGTGATCCAGCCGAGAGACAAGGTCTCATTCACTATACCTGCTCAGGGCAGAAGAAGGCCCCGTAAGACCCTAGAGGGGCTTGAAGAATATCACAGGGACTCCAAGGCTCCTTCCCAATGACATTCGGGAAGCTTATTTCCTCTTACGTGCTTTCTTGGAAAATTCTCTTTAAGCTACCGCTGCATGGAGGTGGGGGGGACGTTCATTCCGCACATCCCCTTTGCTTTCCTGAAGGGTGTAAGAGCTGTCACTGTGGTAACTGGCTGGGCCAATAATGTTAGTTCACAGACCCCTAGAGCTGTGAAGATAAATGAGACCTGTAAGAAAGTTCTTCTTTATATTGAAACAAATTTTTTTTTCTCCTTACAATTTCTACCCATTAGTCTGAATTCTGAAGTTTCAGAAAATCGGGTTTCTCTTTGTGTGACAGTCTTCCAAGTATCTGAAGCCTTTCAAGAGTCCCAACACCCATGTTATCGAGGCACATTACCTCTTGTTTCTCCAATGACTGGTTCCAAACCCCTCTTTATCCTCTTTTTTCACTAGAGGTTTAGAACTTGCTACTCAAAATGCAGTCCATGGACCAACAGCATCAGTATCTCCTGGGAGTTTGCAGAAATGCAGCATCTCAGGCCCCATTCTGGATCTCTTGAATTAGAATCTGCATTTTAACAAGTTCTCTAGGTTATTTACATATGCGTTGAAGTTTGAGAAGTACTCGTTTATATAATCTTCATAGCAAAACACATACACACACACACGTTTATATGTAACCTCTATACCAAACAACAGGAGAATGATTAATTAAATTATGACATATTTAGGCTATATCATACATTATGCATAGAAACTACATAGAAACCTGAGGAAGTGCTAATGCTAGTAACTAACATTTAAGGAGCACTGATTATACCCTAGCTGGTATTCAAAGCATATTAGTGATTACCTCCTTGAATCATCATGATAATCCCACAAGGTAGATAACACAGTTATTCCCATTTTAAAAGTGATGAAAGAGGCCCAGAGAGGGTGAGTAACTTCCCTGTGATCATACGGCCAGAGCCCAGGCAGTTTAATTCCAGAGCCTACGTGCTTGACCACTGCTGAAGTCAAATGATAAAGCCAGAGTTTCAGAACTGTGTGTAAGCTATGACTACACTATGAGGATATGTATTGTGTATTCTCTAATGATATCATATTGTGTTATTGTAATAAAAATAATAAAAAACAGCATGCCCCAAACTGAGCACAGCTCTATCCAGCCCCAACAGTGTTTCTATCACCTCTCTTACATTTTCTTTCAATTTAAACAATGTTTACAATACAAAGATAATATATAGTCATGGTAAAATATTTTCATACACACAAAAAAGGAAATAAAATGAAAAGTAAAGAACTTCCTCCCCAAAAGCTCTCCTCCGCTTTGAGATAACCACTGTTAGCAGTTTCTCGTATGTCTTTCAAAAAGTGTGTTCTGCATTTAAAATAACGAACACAGACACGTACATATATAATGCATACACGATCCACTCTTAGCTTGATACATCTGTTAAAGCAGCCGTGTGATTGGCTCCTGTTTTATTTATGATAAATTGGAATACCCAACTCTTTCGCACATGAAGTGCTAAGTTTTCATCTCCATCTTGTACAGCTTTTTTTTTTTCTCACCTAAATGTAGGGTATCTCATGTCTTCTTACTGAGTTTCATGTAGCTGATTGTGTTCTAGCATTCCAATGAATTAATCCTTTTCACTTCTGACTCTAAAGCATAGAAGTTTTCTCTTTCACAAGTCTAATAAGTACACCCTGATTTTCCAGGCCCAAGGGGTCACTACCAGTGATGAAACATATACATATACCAAAATGTTAGTAATGGCTACCTCTAGATGGTGGTGTTTTTATTTTGTCTTCTCTGTATTTTCCAAATGTTTAATAATGAGCATTGGTCAATTATTTCATTTTAAAAAAAAGAAGAAATGAAAGCCAGAGTTTTATAGATTGGTTAGTGTTTCCAACCTCTTCACCGTCTTCCTGAAAATATGATACATCCATTTTCTTTACTGGGAAACTTTGTAGTGGCTCCTAGCAGAGTAAGCAGTGTCTTTATGTGTGATCCATTGACACTGGATTTGACCATGTGACTTGCTATAGCCAATATGATGTTAGCTAATGTGATATGAGCAGAGGCTTGTTTGTGT
The DNA here is from genome assembly GCF_000151845.1 of Pteropus vampyrus. Classification (NCBI taxonomy): domain Eukaryota; kingdom Metazoa; phylum Chordata; class Mammalia; order Chiroptera; family Pteropodidae; genus Pteropus; species Pteropus vampyrus. The sequence goes on along the minus strand of NW_011889001.1, from coordinate 708,787 downwards.
GGTTTGGTTTGGTCACTTGTGCTTCTGCAGTCCACCATCCAACATGAGAAGAGCTGTTGGTCCCAGAATTGAAAGTCCTTGGAGCAGATGTAAACCCAGTCTGTAAGCCAAGGAAGAGATTCTCCATTCCCCCATCAACCCACTGAACCCTGAATGAGAAAAATAAATGTCATTGGGAAGATTTTTTTGTACAGCATAATTACAGAAAGAACTGACTAGAAAGGGGAGTCAGTTCTTCCCATGCTGGCTGGTGTGACTTAACATTCCACCTCCAGCTGTTGCATCTACCCTGCCCTTGCTTTGTGCCTCCCCCACCAGTCACTCTAGCTATGCTCATCGTTCCTACTCTAAGTCATCTGCTTCCTACCATCACCTACATGGCAGGTAAGGAGGTGGAAACCATGCTTTCTGGCTGGTCCTAATATAATTTTCTCCAAATGCTTCTGTACTGTGAAGTAGGAAGGGTTCTGGCCTACAGCTTAATTATGAGCTGTTATGAGTTGAATTATGTCCCTTCAAAATTCACATGTTGAAGTCCTAACCCGAAGTACCTCAGAAAATGACTTATTTGGAAATAGGGTCATTGAGTATGTAATTAGTTAAGGTGAGATTGTAGTGCAATAGGGTGGGTCCCTGATCCAATATGGGCCCATCCTTAGGCGCTTTCCAAAAGTCACCTCATTAATATAGCAAAAGATGCCTTTATCTCTGTTATCACAGGGGATTCCAAGAGTTTTAAGAGCTCTGTGCCAAGAAGAGGGATGAGGACCAAAATGTATATCCCTTGTAATAAGTCACAATATCACACCACAGGCAAGTCTCTCTGTTCCTTTCAGTGCTCCTGGTGGTATAACTGTCACTACCACTTCCTGTCCCCAGGAACTGGGTCCAGCTGACTTTGAGAGTGAATGAACAGGTGACATACTTTCCTCTCCTCCTCCTTCAGAATCGGTCCTTTCCCCCCATACAGGATGCAGTGCCAAAGTCACCCTCACCCTCCCACTCCACTCCTCCCATTCAGGAACTCAGTGCTGGAGTCTAGTATCTATTCCCACAAACTCTTTTATTGAGCTTCTGGTGATGGTCTTTCTACAAAACAAATGCTGTGTACCTTTCTGCAGCACCCAGCTGGATGAATTGATACCCCTGTCAATAAAGACAGAGCTAACTACTCTGTGCCCCTTCCAAGTTGCCATAATCCCACGACCCTACCCATTAGCAGTGCTTGCCAACCAGGAGCTGGCCTGCCTTCCTTCCCACAGCTCTGTCTTACCACATGGATAATCATGAAAGACCAACCACATACAAATGCCCTGAAAACACAAAAACACAGGTAACTGTGGGATACTCTTTATCTACCAAACTAGTAATTTTGTCAAATATGAAATAAATGAAGTTTGAATTAGAAAATTAGAAAATTGGAGTTAAAAAGAACCTAGAGATTGTCAAAGCTCAAGCTCATTTTACTGATTAGGAACCTGAGGCCCAAGAGAGGAAACGTCTTGGCAAAAGTGAGCTCTCTGCAGAGCCAGGACTAGAATACAGGTTTTCCACTTCAGCTTTCCTAAGACCTCATTAACAAGTTTTTTGTTGTTGTTGAATCTATGATGGCTCTAATTGATCTCTGCTTTATTTTCTAATTGTTTTCTGATCATCGGTTTAATAATCTATTTCACTTTATTTTTTGTACAGGAGCAAACATGCACATT
>NW_011889001.1:702485-704663 GCF_000151845.1 Pteropus vampyrus | reverse complement strand
AAGTATGCTATCAGACTTAACCTATTTCTTCAGTGCGAAATGGTATTTTAGTATAGTTTAATTTGCATTTTTCCCATTACGAGTGATATAGATCAAATTATTATATGTTTAAAAGTCTTTTGCAATTCCATTTCTGTAAACTTTTAGTTAAACCTGAACCACATTACTGATATTTTAAAAGTGTTATAGGAATTCTTTATGAGACTTAAAGAAATTAGTCTCTTTTATTGTGTGAGTTAAAAGCATTTATTTAGAGACTGTTTATGGAGCCTTTAACATCTTAAATTTTCAATAAAATTTCAAATTTAGAATAGTTTCATATTAAAAAAACAGTGGCAATAATACAGAGTTACTATATACCCCAAGCCAGTTTCTCTTATTATTAACATCTTAGAGTAGGATTCAATTGTAGCAATTAATGAATCAATTTTAATATAGTATTGTTAACTAAAGTCCATACTTTATCATTCAGATTTCCTTAGTTTTTACCTAATGTCCTTCTTCTGTTTCAGGATTCTATCCCATTACATTTAGCCTTCATGTCTCCTTAGACTCCTCTTGGCTTCTACAGTTTCTCAGACTTTTCTTGTTTCTGATGACCTTGACAAATTTTGAGGAATACTGGTCAAGTATTTTGTCTTTTGGTTGGGGATTGTCTGATGTTTTTCTCATGACTAGACTCAGAGGAAGACCACAGGGGTAAAGTACCATTCTCATCACATCATGTAAAGTGAACATGCTATAAACATGATTTATCGCTGTTGAAGCTAACCTTGATCACCTGGCTGAGGTAATAAGGTTTTTCCAGCTGTAAAGTTATTCTCTTTTTCTCTCCTTTCCATATGTTACTTTTTGGAAGGAAGTCAGTATGCACAGTCTATGCCTAAGGAGTGGGGACACAGACTTATGCTCCGCTTTCTTCAGAGTATCCACATGAATTATTGGGAATTCTGCATGACAGATTTGTCTATTCTGTCCCATTTATGATTTATGTAGGTATGTACATTGTTGTCTATTTACTCAGTGATTTATTTATGTCAGGGTCTATTCATGAATTTTATTTTGTACTCTGGTTTATAATCCATTACTACTGCATTTATTTTGTTGCTCAAATTGTTCTGCTTTAGACATTGGGAGTTCTATTAGCTGGCTCCTGTGTCCCTTTGACATATCTCCATCATTGTGTTGTGTGTTTTTTAAGCATTTCCTTACTGCAAGATGCTCCAGGCTCATCTTGCACATTTCTTGTCCCAGTCCTAGAACCAACCATTTCTGTAAGGAGCTCTATCTCTTTGAATGGAGATTGCTACTAAAAAGCAAGGTATGGGTTCTAGGTATGCTCATTTTTATTGGAGTGTCATTGCTCCTAGGCCCTTTCAATTGACAGAACAAGGTTAGATATGTGTGTATACTAACCCATGTATCCACACATATCTATGAATATTTCTATATATAACCATCTGAATCTATATTAAGCTAAACATGAGTTCATATTGATGTCTTCAACTGTAATCCAGTACCACATGGATCTTTCTAGCTTATCTGTAAAATCCTTATCTATAAAATCCTATTCTAACAGTGAGAAACCTGGCTCTTACCATCTGTCATCCATTTACTTAATTGTTCAATGTTAGTATAAGAACATAGTTTTCAGAATTGTTAACCTGTACTCCCATGAGAAAGAAAACTTTATCAACTAGAGTGCGGTGTTTAAGTACAGGTCCTTTTGCTGTTAGTCTTAAAGATTCTACTCATTTCCAAATTTGATTAAATCAACACCTTTCCCTTACCTTCTTCAATGAGGTTGTTCCATGCATTTGTAATATAGTTAATTCTTTTGTCACACTCTACTTTCCAGCCTAGGACTCCCCCAATCAATCTCCTAAATTACTTTTGAAAATTTGCATATGTTAACGTTTACTCTATGTAAAGTTCTATGGGTTTTGAGAAATGTATAATGTCATATAGCCACCATTACAGTAACTTATAGAATAGTTTCAGCACCCTAAAAATTCCTTGTGCTTCACCTATTCAACCCTCTCTTTCTGACCTGAACCACCAGCAGCCACTGACCTATTTACCAACTTTATAGTTTTGCTCTTTCCAGAATGTCATATAAATAAAATAACATGGTATGTAGTTTGTTTGTTTGTTTTTTAAACTGGCTTCTTTCACTTA
>NW_011889001.1:639487-702435 GCF_000151845.1 Pteropus vampyrus | reverse complement strand
TTACCTTCTTCAATGAGGTTGTTCCATGCATTTGTAATATAGTTAATTCTTTTGTCACACTCTACTTTCCAGCCTAGGACTCCCCCAATCAATCTCCTAAATTACTTTTGAAAATTTGCATATGTTAACGTTTACTCTATGTAAAGTTCTATGGGTTTTGAGAAATGTATAATGTCATATAGCCACCATTACAGTAACTTATAGAATAGTTTCAGCACCCTAAAAATTCCTTGTGCTTCACCTATTCAACCCTCTCTTTCTGACCTGAACCACCAGCAGCCACTGACCTATTTACCAACTTTATAGTTTTGCTCTTTCCAGAATGTCATATAAATAAAATAACATGGTATGTAGTTTGTTTGTTTGTTTTTTAAACTGGCTTCTTTCACTTAGCAATATGCATTCAAGATTCATTTATGTCTTTGTGTGGCTTGATAGCTCATCCCTTTTCATCATTGAATAGTATATTCCATTATGCAAATGTACTACAGTTTGCTTACCCATTTACCTATCAAAAGACATCTTGGTTACTTCCAGTTTGGGGTAATTATAAATACAACTGCTATAAATATTTATGTGTAGGTTTTTGTATAGACAAATTTTCAAGGCAAGTAGGTAAATACCTAGAAGTATGATTGCTGGATTATATAATATGTTTAGTTTTGTAAGAAACTACCAGTCTTCCAAAATGGCTATACCATTTTAAATTCCCACCAGCAATAAATGATGGTTCTTGTTCCTCCATACCCTTGTTAGAAATTAGTATTGTCAGTTTTTGTTTTTGTTTGTTTGTATGTTTGGATTTTAGTCGTTCTGATAGGTATATAGTGGTATCTCATTGTTATTTTAATTTTACACTTCTCTAATGACAAATGATAGTGAATATATTTTTAATTGTTTATTTACCATCTGTATATCTTCTTTAGTAAGGTGTCTGTTCGGATCTTTGGCCTATTTTTAAATTGAGTTGCATGTTTTCTTATTATTGAATTCTAAGGGTTCTTTGCATATTTTTGACACTAGTCCTTTATCAAATATGTGTTTGCAAATATTTTCTTCCTGTTTGTGACTTTTCATTCTCTTAACAGTGCCTTTAGCAGAGCAGACATTTTTAACTTTAATAAAATCTAATGTATCGGTTTTTTCTTTTGTAGATCATACTTTACATGCTGTATCTAAAAACTCATCAAAAGCTCAAGGTCATGTGGATTTTTTCCTATACTTGCTTTTAGAAGTTTTATAATTTTGTATTTTACATTAGGTAAATATGATCCATTTGAGTTATTTTTTGTGAAAGGTATAAGGCCTGCTATTTTCTTTTTACTTTTTCTTTGCTTTTTTTTTGATATGTGGAAGTTTATTTTTTCTAGCCCCACTTGTTGCAAAGATTTTCTTTTCTCCATGAAATTGCTTTTGTGCTTTTGTCAAAGATTAGTTGATTATATTTTACTCTAAATATTTTTTAATGTTTTTAGAATTACCAATATTTTTAAACCTTCTGGTTTTGTGTTGAGTATCTAAAAGCCTTAATCTTTCAAGATTATTTAAAAATTTCTCTAAAGTCTTCACTTAGTACTTTTATGTCTTTGCTTAGTATATGTTTAAATTTTTGATCCAAATGTAATTTGCATAAATGTAAAGTGTGAGGAAGAGATTCAAATTTATTTTTTTCTGGTGGCTTTTGAGTTGTCTGGACACCATGTATTGAAGAATCTGTCTTTTCTACACTGACACATTCATATACAAAAAATTTTAATGACTATGGGGTCTAGTTCTTTATTTCCTCTTCTATTCCACTGATAGATTGTCCAGTCATGTCAAAAGCACACTATTTAATTACTATATATTTATAAAATATTTTAATACTTTAAGACTAATGTCCCTTATTTTTATTTTTCATTATTTTCTTAGAGATTCTTACATGGTCATTTTTTTCATAACAACATATAGTTCAACTTATCTACTTCAAAAATAATCTATTGCTTTTATATAGATCAAATTAAATTTAGAGATTAAATTAAGAATAACTGAAATCTCTACAATATTGATTTTTCTATCCAGTAATACAGTAGCCTTTCCATTATTAAAAACTTATTTTGTGTCTCTCAATAATATTTTAAAATTACCTTTGTAACGATGTTATTCAATAATCACATTAAATGCAAATGCTTTAACCACCCTAGTTACAAAGCAGAATTGTCAGATTGGATAAAAAATAAGGCCCAACTACTTGCTGCCTATAAGAAATGCATCTAAAATATAAAGACATAAATAGGTTAAAAATGAAAGGATGAAAACAATGCAGCATGCTAACATTAATCAAAGCAAAGCATATTACTAGAGATAAAGATGGTTATTATAAAATAATAAAGGTACCAGTGCATAAGAGAACATAACAACCTTAAATGTACACATCCCAAATAATAGAGCTTCAAAACACATAAGCAAAAACTGACAAACTGCAAAAAGAAATAGATAAATCAAACAATTGCTCTTGGAAATTTCAACACTCCTCTTTTAATAATCAACAGAACAAGATAGAAAACTTGTAAAGACATGGAAGATTTGCACACTATCAACTAACCTAGATTATTTGACATTTATAAAATACTCTACCAACAATAATGTTATATATATTTTCTCAAGTGCACATGGAATATTTACTAAAACAGACCATATTATGGGCCATAAAATAAGTACCAAGGAATTTAAAAGGTTTTAAATAACAAGAAGTCTGTTCTTTAATAAAATGGAATTATATTATAAATCAATACAAGAACAATATCTAGAAAATTCTCAAATATTTAGAAGTAAATAATACACTTTCTAATAACTCATAGATCAAAGAAAAAAAAGACAGGGGAGCGGTAACTGGAAAATATTTGGAACAAAAAAATAAAAATAAAAACACTACATATCAAAATTTGAGATTGTAAATAAAGCATTAATTAGGGGGAAATTTATATTGCTAAACAATTAGAAAAGGAAAATATAAAAGATCTCTAATCGATTATCTCAGCTTCTATCTCTAGAAACTAGAAAAAGAGGAGGAAATTAAATTCAAGTAAAAGAAAGGAAATAATTAAAATGAGGGTGAAAATGAAATAGAAAATAGAAAACAAAGAAAATCTATGAAAACGAAAACTATTTTTTTAAAACATTAAAAAAATTGATAGACCTTTAACAGAGAAATTACAAAAAAAAGAGAAAAGACACCAATTATCAGTATAGGAATGAAATATGAAGCAATACAGATTCCATAGCTACAAAAAAAATTTCTAAAGAAAATTTAAGTAGTCATATGCCAATAACATTTTAAAAACTTAGACAAAATGATAGTTTCTTGAAATGCACAAACTACCAAAGCTTTTTCAATAAATAGATAACCTGCGGAAACAAACTCATATAGAGAACATTTTGATGGTTGCCAGCTGGGAGAGGTGTTGCGGGGTATGGATGAAAAAGGGGAAGTGATTAAGAAGTACCAATGGCCAATTATAAAAACAGTCACGGAGATGTAAAATACAGTGTAGGGAATATAGTCAATAGTATTGTAATAAATATATATTGTCAGAAGGATACTGAGCTTATCAGGGTGATCACTTCATAAGTTGTATAAATGTCTAATCACTATGTTGTACACCTGAAACTAATATAATATTGAATGTCAACTATAACTGAAAAATATAGATGACCTGAATAGCCCTATATAATTAAGAAAATTGAATCTGTAGTTAAACTCTTCCCACAAAGAACCCCAGGCTTAGTTCACATTAATGAGGCGTTCCAACAAATGTATAAGAAAAAAATACTAACTCTGCACAAACTTTTATTTGAAAATTTAAGAGGAATACTTCTTAACTAATTCTATGTGGCCACCATTGCACTAATACCAAAACCAGACAGAGACATTACAAGAAAAGTAAACAATAGACTAATATCCTTCATAAACATAGATGTAAAAATTCTTAACAAAATTTTAGCCACCCGAATATATCAAAAGGGTCATACATCACAACCAAACTGGAATTATGCCAGGAATGTGAGGCTGGTTTAACATTAGAATATCAATTAATACAATTTGCCATATTACGACCTAAAAAAAAAAAAAAGAGAAAAATATAGTTAGCTCAATAGATGCAGAAAAGGCATTTGACAAAATTTAATATCTATTCATGAAAAAATGTCCATTAAACTAGGAAAAGAAGTGAACTCCCTCAGTCTAATAAAGAGCATCTAGAAAAACCCTATAGCTAACACCATACTTAGTGTGAAAGACTGAATGCTTTTTCCCTCTGAAGAACAAGATGAGGATGTCTGTTCTAATCTCATCACTTCTATTTAACATTTTACTGGAGATTCTAACCAGAGAAGTAAGGGGGAAGGAAAAAAAAAGGCTTTCAGATTGGAAAGGAATTAAACGGTCTTTATTTGCAAATAACATGAGAGTCAATGTAGAAAATTCCAAAGGATGTACAAAAAAGCTCCTAGAATTAATAAATAAATTTAGCAAGTTTAATATAAAAAATTAATACAGAATTTTATACCAATATTTCTATCAATGAGCACTTGGAAATATAAATTAAAAAATATCACTTACAGTAGAATCACAAACACAAAATATTAAAAAATATAACAAAATATATTCCAAGATTTGTATGCTGAGACTATAAAATATTAATGAAAGCCATCAAAGAAGGACTAAATAAATGGAAAGTTGTACCTACAAATGTAAGAATTCAAAGCAACTCCGTTAGAAATACCAGTAGGCCTTTTCGTAGACATCAGAAAGCTGGTTCTAAAATCTGTATGGCCATGCTACCCTGAACAAGCCCGATCCCGGCTGATCTCGGAAGCTAAGCAGGGTTGGGTCTGGTTAGTATTTGGATGGGAGACCACCTAGGAAGATCATGTGCTATAGGCGTGAAAAATAAGGGATTGTAAATTGACAACAAGGTCCTTGCAATCATTAAAAAATAAAAAAATAAGGGATTGTAAACTGACAAGTTCCTTGCAATCTGTGAGGTAAACCAAGGGTTACCTTGCCTAAAATAAACAAACAAACAAACAAATAAATAACATAAAATCTGTATGGAAAAGTAAAGAAATTATAAACAAAACAATTTTTAAAACAACATAGAAGATACCTGCTCCCTCATTTTAACACTTACTATAAACTACAGTAATTAAGAAAATATATTTATGACAAGTTAGACATATTGATAAGTGGATCAGAATATAGGTAGCAGAAATAGATTCAAACATATATGATCAATTGACTTTCAGTGAAGATCCTGATGTAATTTAATGGATAAAAGATAGTCTTTTCAGCAAATATTGGTGGAACGGTTGGATATCCATATGCAAAAGCAGCAACAACAATGACAACAAAACCATCCTCAACCTATACCTTGTATCATATACAAAAACTACTCAAAATAGATCATATGCTTAAATAAAAAATGTAAAACTGTAAAACATAACAAAGAAATCATAAGAGAGAATATTTTTACTTTCAGTTAGGCAAAGATTCATTATAAGACACAAGAGAATAAACCATACAATTTTTAAAAAGATAAATTGATTGTAATTAAAATTTAAATTTTAGGTTCTTTGAATGTTAAGATAATGAAAAGACAAGCCATAGACTTGAAGAAAATGTCTGGGAAAAAAATCTAGTAAAAGAAGTATATCCAGAATATGTAAAGAATTCTCAAAACTCAATAGGAAAAAAAAAATCAGAAAATGGAAAAAAAGATTTAAATGCTTCATCGAATAAGATGTACAAAATGATATATAAGGACATGAAAAGATGCTTGACATCATTAATTATTAGAAAAATGCAAATTGAGCACATAATGGGATATTACGAAACACTTATGAGCATGACTAAAATTTTTAAAAAATAAACCTCCATATCAAGTGGGAGGATGCGAAGTGACATTTTTAACCATTGCTGCTAGGAATGAAAAAAGTACAATCACTTAGGAAAATAGTACTCAGTTTTTTTTTCAAAATAACTTTAAACATGAACTTACTCTAAGAATCTACTCCAAAGTAATTACTAAAAAAAAGAAAAAGAAAAAGAAGAAGAAAAGAAAACATGTTCACACAAAGACCTGTACTTGGAAGTTTATAGCCTGTTTATTCATAATTATCACAAAGTAGAAACAATCCAAATGTCCATCAAATGGTGAATGGATAAAGTAATCATTGTACATATATACAATGGAATACGACTTGGGAATAAAAATAAATGAACTACTGATCCATGCAATACCATAGATTAATCTCAAAAGCATTGTGCGTAAGTGGGAGAAACCAGACAGAAATGTTTATATAATTTTGTTTTCAAGTTATATAGCACTCTGGAAAAAGCAAAATTATAGAGTCCAAAGTCTGATCGGTGGTCACCAGGGGCTGAGGGTAGAGGGAAGAAATTGGTGACAAAAGAGCATATGGGAACATTTGGGTTGATGAATATCCAATATTGATTATGGTAGTGATTATATGATTATATAAGTTTTTTAAAACTCATAGGACTGTACACCTCAAAAGGGTGAACTTTATGTAAATTATACTTGTTGAGAGACAATTCTATCAATTGTGTTGTTGGTAAGGCAATCATAGCTCCTTGTTCTAGACTATCTTTTCAAGAATGTTTGCATAGAGAATAGCTTTGGTAGAGAAAGATAGTGTCACTTTCTGAAGCAAAGTGCTGATGTACTTACTGTCTAATATAATAAAGATAACGTCTCCCTCTGCAGTAAAAGGCAAACTTACTGTTGGGGAAGTTCACAGTTCCTCTTCTGCAGGCCTATGTCCTATCACCCTTTGGGAATTAGGGCTTGGGAAACTGGTCCAAAAATTATACTGTGATGACTGTTATTTCCATGAGTAATAAACTGCCCTTCATCTCTGACCCAGGAGTCTGATAGAATAGCCTCTATGAAACAGTGGCAGGGTGACTTGTTAACTTGTAAGTAGAGTAAAATCTCTGACTGATCCTCTATAGTTTTGGCATTTTCAGTAAATGTATTGACCAAAATGTATGCTCAACTATGCAATATGTTGTCCTCCACTTTCTTGCCTGTTAATGAGAAGAAATTGCAGGTCGAATATTAGAAAATAGGTTCAAAGACAGCTGTCCGAACTGGACCTTGGACTTCGCAAACATCCTCTAGTGAGTTCACCAGTATGGTGGTCAGCTTCACCCTATTGTCATAATAAGTAATATTAGAATTTTTCCTGTGGGCAGAAGGCCAAAGGTTCTATTTCTATCACACACACAAAAAACAAAAACAAAAAAACAAAAAAAACCAGGAACAAAACAGCCTCACACACTGAGCATTAAAAGAGAGAGTTTGTGACCACTATGTGCAGAAAACAGAAGAATCTATAGACCTTTGGCTGATTCACTTGAGAGATGAATGAGGTGAGATGTATAATACTTGTTAAAGAAGAATGGGAACAGCTGGATATTCTTATGGCTCAGCCCTCCCACAGCCTATTATACCAACTGCAGGTCCATTTGGAGAGGACAGTAAAGGGTTCGCAGTTTTTTGTTATCTGTTTTCTGTTTTTGTTTTTTTCTTTCCAGTAGGTACTGGCTATGATAAGAGAGCTTTCCCTAAAACAGACAAACTCCCCTTAGAAACCATAATGAGGCATTGACTAGTATTGAGGGTCTTATGCCTTGGATTGAGTTTACAATAATGATGAAAGGGACACACTACAGAAAGAGAAACTGACTCAAAGAAATCTAGATAAATGCTTGCTGTCAGCCTTGCCACCTTGGAAAATTCGTCTAACTCTTATGTGGAAATCAAATAAGTACTTAGAAAGTGTTATTATATTAATGGGAAATAATGCCCATATTAATGGGGACTCCTCAAAGGTTAATGCTGTATGAGCCAAGTCCAAGCCAGGCAGAGGATGCAAACCTCATGGCCCCTGCTAAAAATCAATGTGGCTATGGCTGCTGGGTCAAGTGTTTCCCAAGAATAAAATGAAGGGTGTCAACCATGAGCACCTCACTATTCCATATAGTATTGCGTAGGCCAAAAACAATGGAAGTTAGTTTGGTTAAGATGAGAGCAGCTACTGCACTGCTCAAACTGTGCCTTGCTTACTGGTATGAAGGCATTCTCTCTCCAGTCCCCTTGATTCACCTATCCCCCTCTATCTCAGTTACTTTAAGGAGAAAGATGATTAGGCATGGAGCTGAAATCTCCTGTTCCCAGGAGTACTAAAGGCAATATGTACCTGTCTGGGTGTGTTAGGGAACTTCGAGGTGGGAAGAGACTCAAATTTGTATGGCTCTGTTGGACATAGGTGCCCAACTCACCATCGTACCCATTGCATGTATTTAACTAATGGGATTTGGGCAAGGTTCAGAGTAGAGCAAAGAAATTAATGTAATTTTGTGGTTGGGATCCTTCTGGCCAATTGAATGTACTACGGTTGTGGCTTTCACTACTGAATGTATAATTGATCTTGATGTTTTACATACACGTCCTGTGAATGCTCATAAAGACCAGAGAAGAGTTTTCTAATCAGAAGAGAAGTGCTCAGTGAACACTTAATATTTCCCCATAGGTGACTATACTGCACTGTGATTTGCCACTAGTGAATGAGCCAGATTTTAGCATTACTGTCTCTAATTCACTGATGTCCAAAGCCTTTATTACTTAAAAGATGTTCTATTGGTTGGCAAGTCAGAAGCCTGGGTCTCAAAGGCTTTGACTGTGATGTGATCACACCTCTGCCAGCAGAGGTGGCTGATAAACCCTGACAAAATGTTCTCTGAGTAAAGTTTCCTGGGACTATGTGGATGGATTCACAGTGCTCAAGTACACCCTTTAGAAAAGCATCTATTAGCTAGCTCTTGTGGAAAGTGAATGTCTGATTATAAAATCCTTGTAACCCAGGCTCAATGATTAACAGGTTGGGGAGTGCCCAAAGAGCCTCACTTGTCAAATGGAAATAGTATATTCAAGTACTCAGCTGGGTTAGCCCAAAAGCATCTTGGATTTATATAAAAAGTCACAGCTACCTCTCTGGGAGAAACTTCATCTCCCATTCCACCACTTTGGAAAACTATTTGAAAGTACTTATTAAAGCAGCACATATAGATATCCCATGACCCAACAATTTCACTTCTAAGTATATACTAACAGAAGTGCATACATGTGTCTATCAAAGGACAAGTAAACCAAATGACATATGTGAGAAGATTTATAGTATAATTAACAGTGTAATTATAATAATCAAAACTAGAAATAGCTCAATTGTATGACAATAAAGTAACTAAGTAAACTATAGTGTATTCATACAAAGGAATATCATACAGCAATTAAAATGAATGAATTAAAATTATAAGAACATAAATGATTTTCATAAATATAATTTCAGCAAAACAAACCAGGTACAGAATAATAAATACTATATTATTCCATTTATATAAAGTTCAAAAGAATGCGAAGCTATCCGGTTTCAGATGTTAAAAGAATAGTGAGCTGTTTACTTTTGCAAAGCTGGGTGCAAGATGACTGGGAGAGGTCTTGATGCTAGTGGCTTTCTTGTTTGCTGCTCTGAGTGGTGGTTACATGGGATTTTGCTGTATGAAAACTCATCAAGCTATTGACTTATAATTTGGACAATTATACTTTAATAAAAATGACTATTAAATAACCAGGGCCATTGATAATAAAATGCTGAAAGGGCTAGCACAAGTCACAAACAATAAAGTATATGCTAATGATATTTATTAATACAGAAGCAGGCATCTTAAGTAAAATGTAACATATCAGATCCACAAGTAAATTAAAAGCAAAACATGCTATAATGAAGTAGAGTTTATTTCAGGAATTCAAGTCTGGTTCAATATACTGTCTTTATAGATGCTAAAATACATTTGAAAAATAAAATATTCATTCTAAATAATAAATTTAGTAAATCAAAAACAAAAACTCCTTTACTTGGATATCGATATAATAGCAGAAACCAATATCACACTTCATTGTGAAACAATAAAGGCATTCTACTTAAATAGAAAAAACAATAAATATATCTGCCAATACTATGTTCGAATATCTTTCTAGCAGTTCCAGACAATGCAATAAGGCATGAAAACAAATGAAATTACAAACATTGACAACTTGGAACTAATACTCTCCTTTATTGAAGACTGTATTATTATGTGCTTGAATAAAAATCAAAGGCACAAAATAATAAATTCCATTGAAGAAGTATTTAATAATAATAATGCTATGCATGTGAGGTACTTATAAAATAGACATTAAACAATTAGAAAGTGTAATGAAAAAGAAGTTTCCCTGACCACAGCAAAACATAAATTATAAGACTTTTTAGCGAAAAATATATGACATCTATAAGAAAAGTAAAAACTTTGCAGAGGACCATGAAGGACTGACTACTTGATCAAATGGAAGGAAATGTCATATTTATAGACTAGAAGATATATCTAGTAAAGATTTCCACTCTCTCATATTAACTCAATATTTAGAGCTGTACCAATAAAAATAGTGCTATTTTAGAACTTTACAAAATTATCTTATAATTCAACGGGAAAAAATACACAGGTGAAAATAGTTATGAGAATTATGAAAGTGAATATGGATGGATGACTTGTGTTACACAACATTAAAGTGTGCAATGAGGCTGCAATAATTAGGATAGTGCTGTCCTGGAATAAAAGTTGGCAGACTAATGAAGCTTCTCAGACGTCCAGAAACAGATATATATATATCTGTTTCTATATATATCTGTTTCTATATATATCTGTTATACATGTGCGTGCGTGTGTGTGTATCTCTCTCTCATATATATATATATATATCATATATATATGTATCTAGTTTAAAGGTTTAAACTAGATACTAGTTTAAGTAAAGGTTAACACTAGTTTAAAGGTAGCAAATGAAATATGTGGGGAATGGGAAAATTATTCCCATTATTTCCAACCACAAGCAACCAATCTGTTATGTTCAATGCATATACTTTGGTTATATATGTTCTTGTAAAATAGGTATTGTTGTATTTTATGCCCCTCCTAGTTCTTGCTTTGTTCACACAGTCCTGTGATCCTAGAATCCATGCAGTCTGCTATGTGAAAACCTAGTAGTTCATTATTTGTAACACAAGAACTCTACGGTGTAGATCCACCACATTTTGGCTATTGACTTCCTCAGCAATGGTCATACAGATGGCCTCAACTCCCTACCATCAGACAACCTCCAGTATAGTCCTGTGACATCAGTGATCTGAGCTAGGAGAGTTCAGATCACTTACAATGGCTCCCTTCTCTTCGACTCTTTTGTTACTGTCTAGGATTTCACCTTCTCTTGGCCATGAATTTTACCTTTTCTAGTGTCAGTCCATTCCCGTTGACAGACATGCATCTGCCCTGTCAGGAGGCTAGACCATAGTGGGTGGGTGTGACCTTGTTGTGCAGTCTGTGTCAACTGGCTGTGATGTCTCCCTTGTCTTCATGGCTGGGCTCTGTGTCCAATTTGTGGTCAGTATCCCCACATTCACCTTTATGTAGTGGAAGGCAAAGTAGACTTTAGAAAACAATGAATATTTTAAGATCAGTTCATTCAGGATTGGAATCTCAGCTCTGCAACCCACTATCTGGACAGTCTTAACTAAACCATGTAGCCTTCCTAAGCCTCAATTTTACATCAATGAAATATTAATAATAATACCTTGTATATTATGACATAGTGAGGCTGACATGAGGTAGCATGTGGAAAACCTACTTGCTGTTCTTTGAACACACCTGGCTGTAACTCCAGTGGCGTTTACCTGCAAAGGTCTTCCATCCTGACTTCTTCAAAATTTGCTCAAATCTCACTTTATCAATGATTTCTGCCCTGATCACCTTAATTAAAATTGCAAACTACTCTTCTCCTACTTTCAACTTTTCTTTTTTCCACAGCACTTTTACCTTCAAAGATATTAGGCAATTTGTTCATGTTTATGTTTATTGTTAGTTGTCAGACTTCCCTTGCTAGATTCTGTTGAAGACCCAGATCTGTGTTTTGCTGATGGATCCTAAGCACTTGGAAATAGCACCTATTTCCAGGTGGCTTAGAGTCCCTACTAAGTAAACATTTGATAAATTAATAGTTATATTTAGCATTGTTAAAATCTGAATAGTCCCGAAAGCCTACCTAAGATATTTTCACAGTGCCAGAATAGCCTCTTGAGAAAGTCAGTTTTTGGAGAAGGCAAACACCAGTCTGAGGTCTGAGTAGGGTTGGGCGTCTCCCAGCAGGACATCTTATTCTCAATTCTTATTTAGGAGACCAGAGGCCTTCTGGAGAAATAGCCAAGCAGAGTCACCTCTGCATGGAATAGACACTTAATAAAAGGTCTATTGGCTGGATTCGGAGACTACACGCATTTGTTAACTTTGCAGATAGGAATAATTATGCCCTACTCACCATGAGCTCCGTGACCAAATGGGAAATATCCTAGTTCATTGTCCATTGGCTTGACAACTTGGAAAAGAGCTCAATTTTAATCTAAAATTCAGCCCAGAAGCTGATCCTTCTAGTAACCAAAATGAAAATAGAGTGACACTGAAAAGGGCTTCTCAGGAGCTCATATGAGCAAAGGAGGAACACTATTTCCATTTTTCAGACCAGTGAAATGACATGCATCCTCCCCAAGGGTTAGGAGAAGCCTGGTTACTGTGGGTTACTAGTAACGTTGAGGTCAGCTTCATTGGTAAAGAGAGATCTCGAATGGCAAGGCCAGGCTCTGCTGTCTGTGGGATCAGTGAAACAGTCACCTGTCGGCTACCTGAAAACATGTCATGTCTGAGTGGAGGGACAGAGGTCTGGGGTCCCACAAACTCACTTCCACATTTCTCTTCTCTCTCGTGTGCCTCCTCTTCCTTTTTGACCCTTCATTGCTCTCCTCCCCTCCTTTTTCTGCCATGGGTGTTCTGCTCCAGACCGGTGGTCCTCACACATTAGCGAGCAACAGAGTCACCGGGAAGGCTCATGAAAACACAGATCTTGGGGCCCATCTCTCAGAGTTTCTCATGGAGTGTTTCTGCGCTGAGGCCTGAGAACTTGCCTTTCTAACAAGTTCCCATGTGCTGCTGCTGCTGCTGCTGCTGCTGCTGGTCTGGGGTCCACACTTTGAGAAGTGCTTCCTCCCTATTGCTCGGCTCCTCACTGTGTTTCTCTCTCTACCTCTGCCTTTCTGTCTCCTCTCTCTCACTGTCTTTGTCTTTCCTCTATGTCCTCGTTAAACTCTGTCTCTCCTGCTCTTCTGAGGTCACTCATTTCTCTTTTTGTAACTTAAAATCAGGAGCAGGGTGGAAAAAGAAGTCCAAGTCCCATGATCCAGCATCCTGCATCCCAAGCTGGAATTTTTTTCTCTCCTCTTTGCAAGCTCTTGTGCTAAAGCTTTCCTGCCAGTGACTGTGACACCCTGAGAACCAAGGTGAGAACTAAAGCCCCAGGTCCTTCCATATGGCAGCCGTGTGCCTCTCTGCTCCTCTCACCCACGGAAAATGCCTGGGAATCTTCAAAGACCACAGAAGTGGAAGGGAGAGATGAGAGAAAGTGAATCCATTAAAAGGCATAAAAGTTGACAGTTTCAAAAATAATGATCTGGGTTTCCTCTTATTTAAAACTCCCCAGCTGCCCTGCTGCTTTCATTGCTGCTGCAACTGACACTCAGTTATGTTTGGAATTAAAAATACATAAGTGCTTTCTGAAAAAGCTGCTAATTTGAAGGTCATTAGCAGCCAAAAACATATTTCTCTTATTTCTAAAAAAGGCATGTAATAAAGCTATTAATATTTACTCTCCTCCCCAAGCTCTGGCATGCTTCCTGCTCCAGTGTAAGCTTTCTGCCTTGCCTTGACCCCCAGAAATGAGTCTGTCTAGTGGCCTTTACTTCCTTATACCTCGCATGTCCCTGTCACCTGTCTGGTGGCCTCCAGCACTCACAGGAACCTGTGACCAGCAGCAGACTGACTGGGATGGATGTAAATTGCCATTAGAGTTGGTGAAATGGCCCTGTCTTCCAGGGAGAGGGCACTTCTGGCAGTTATGTGCTGATGGGTTCAGAGGCACTTGCCTTGGTAATGAGGATATTTGGGATAATTTCCCCTGTGACTGCAGATTGTGTCCTAGCTCCCTCTGGTCTGTGTCACAGCAGCCAGGCAGGCACGCCTCCCCTGGGGCCACTGTGATGGCCAACAGTTGTGTTAGCACTTGGCCCATGATTGCTGCAAGTCTGGAGGAAGCCTTCCACACCTCACTCACCCCCTACCACACGGACGGAGGCTCACTTGACTTCACACTGCTGTCAACTGCTGCACCCTAAGACTCTTTTTTGCCTGCTTACCACTTTCTCACGTTCCTCTGTCCCCTGGCAGCTTTCTTGAGCTGGCCCCAGCACACAGCCCCGCCTCCCAACTCTCTCTCCACAGCTGTTTGTTTATGAGGGAAATTACTAGAAGACCAGACTGTCAGCAGCTTCCCCGTGAATCCTACTTGCAAAAGGGAGAGGGGGGTGGGGAGAAAAGCAAGGGGAGAAAGCCAATGAGGCTGGAGTTGTGGTTGCCATAGAAATATAGAAATGGAACTGACAACTGAAAAGCATTCCACAGAGCAAAGGAGAAGGAGGAGAGTGAGAGGTATGTGAGGGAGGAAATCGAGGTGAACGGAGCAGCTGATCAATAAGTAGTTACATAAAATATGTTCAGGGGAGGGATGATGTGAAGATAGGGTCCTGGCCTAGGAGTGCAGGTCCTGTCAGAGGGCTGGGCTGAGATAAGGATGCAATCTCTCGGCCTAGAACTAGAAAAGCCAGCAGCGTGGAGTCTGCAGAAATGCATTCGTGCACAGGGAGACCATTCAGATGCTGCCACCCTCACCCCGTGCAGTGGGATCACTGTCCTTCTGGTTTCAGCAAGGCAGAACCCTGTCTTTGCCAGGTGACCTTGTGATTCCCTCCGAAAAGATAATGTGTGGAAAAGAAAAAGATTCGATGTTGTGCTCTGGCTTAATTTAGCTTCTTTTCCATGAGATTTATTCTTTCATTATAAAAAAAGTCATTTTGGGCTTACTTAACCAATTTTCTCTCACTGCTCTTATTTCTTCTAATTACATGTGTGAGGCAGTCGATTATGCTTGCTGCTCCTTGTGGGCTGGAGAAGCGACAACTTCCTAGTGGTATGTGGAGAAAAATAAATCTTACAGAGCCCTCAGGAAATCTCTGGGGGCTTAGAGGTTGCAGAAATGTGCTTCCGGCTCTGAGAGGCAGGGTGAGGGACAGGCAGCAACTGGATCATCAGGGCTGTTTCCATCAAGGTCAGTGACAGAGGATGCTGTGAGTGAGCGTGCTGGCAGCTGGGGGCCAAGCTTCTCAAGCCAGCCTCTCTCTGGAGCAAATCTGCTGCTCCCGACATGTTGTGGAAGTGGTGACCGTGTCTCTTGCCAGACCCCTCACCCACGAGACCAAATCTTCATAAGTCGGCCTCTATAGCAGCACACAAACCATTTTTCTTTACTCCCTTATTAGACTGTGAGTGCCATTAGAGTAAAGACCGTGCTTGGCATTTATAGGGATTTAGTCAAGATTTGTGAATGAATGGATGCGTGAATGAGTAAATAAATATCTTTTAGTCTCTTAGAGACTCCCTTGGAGTCTTCACTGCCACCACTCTCTCCTGAGTCACCTGCTCGTATGTCTCTAATTTCCCCTGACTCCCCGTTGGTCTCCTGGAGAAAGTCTCATTATTTGCTCTAATCAACCAAGGAGAGCGATTCCACGGTGGCCCAGTGTTCCTTTTTCTGGTGTTTTAGTCCAGAACCATGGTCATTTCAATACTGACTATGAGCTGTCTACTTTACACTACTTACAGTAGTATTCTGAGGAACTTGCTTTGTTTCTACCTTTCGGTAATATGAGTGGTAACAAGCAGGGTTTTAGTACAATAAGATTCTCCTGAAATGGCCTTCAAGAGACTATTGGTAAGAACTTGACAAGGCTCATCAGACAGGCCCAGGATTGGGATTTAGTTGGTGAAGCTTTTACAAATATTTTGGATTCTCAGTATTTGCCACAGCCTCCCTGACTCTAGCCATCACCACTCCAGCCCACCTTAGACAGGTTGTGTCCAGGTTGGCCTGATTCCGGAGAAGGAGCTCTTAACCGCTAGTTAGACCAGGCTCAGCAAACTAAGGTCCATGTACCACACGCAGTCTCCCAACTTTTTTGTAAATAAAGTTTTATTAGAACACAGCCACACCCATTCATCTACGTGTCATCTATGACAGCTTTTATACTACAATGGTAAAGTTGAATAGTTACAACAGGAACCATAAGGTCCACAAGTCTAAAATATTCTCTATCTGGCCCTTTGCAGAAAAGTTTTGGCATCCCCTGGATTAGACCTGCTACATTAGAGTTTAGAAGAGATGCTAGATTTTCTTGCTCTCTAGCTAGCTGCGAGATTCTGAACACAAAGAGTTAACTAAATCTCAGCACCATATGACAGTTTGCAAATAAGACCAAAGGAATGATGTTCACTCAAATGAAATCAGCTGTACAGTTATGCCCCCTGGGCCAGACGAGTTAATGCTTGGCAAACTGCCCTCTCTGTGAAACATCCCAGCAGGAGCTGGGCCCCGTGGTGGGAAAAAACAATAAAAAAAATTGTTAATTGTTAAATTGGATGTCAGAGAGAATATCTTTCAAAGTTGTAGTCGGCACTTTGCATTTGGAAAATATCAGATTGTGAGTAAGGCTGGAGGTCACCAATAGGCAAAGGAGCTCTCCTCCCACTGTGTAAAGTGGATGCAAGGCATGGTGCCATCTGCCCTGTTCTGCAGGGAGACCCATTACCAGGTGCCCTACTCAGCTGCTGCATTTTCCTTTGGCAAAAACATGAATAAAACCATGTGAGCAGGGTGATATATACATGGTTCTAAGGAGATGTGGTAAACATGGCCCATCCTTGAGCTGGGGGTGAAGTAACTTCAAGAAGAATCAATGTAATCAATGGGTATTGTTGGTCCTTTGGTTTCCTCAATTGAAGATAACTCATGGCAAAGGTATATGGATTCAATTATTAGTTGACTTATTCAACAGATTTACTGCGTGACAACTATGCCCCAGGCCTGCAGATTCAGCCATGAAGAAGACATGCTCTCCAGCTTGGCAAAACTCCCATTCTGGGCAGGTGAGATACAGATGCATAAACAGACCATTATAATACAGAGACAGAACATCACAATGGTGAGAAGCACAGTGAGTGGAGGGGCCTCAGAGGAAGAGCAGCTGACCAGGTGGGAGGACTCTGGGAAGTCTTCAGGTGAAACCAAGGCTCACAGAATGTCCAGGAAGCAGCCAGGTGAGAGGAGGCAGTGTTCCAGGGTGTTGCTCCAGCTGGAACTCCAGGATGAGGGGCAGAGTTGTAGGTATCAGGACAGTGAGTGCCGTGAAATGTGCCAGAACAGGGGTTGGGAAATGCAATGAGAAGTGAGATGGATTCATAGGTTTCCAAAATTCTGTTTTACAGTTTTCTCCTTCACATTTTTTTTTGCCATATTCACATATTAATTGTACTATCATTTAGTTACTATTTTTTTTTTAAAACCGAAACATGGTTTTTACTTGCAACTTTATAATATCTGTGAAATAATGTATGTATTTTATGTGCTGGGTATATTTTCTCTAGTATACATTAAAATAAATGTAAAACTATTATGACTTAAATAATTTGGACACATACATCCTAAAACCCTCTTGCTCACTGATGGTTCCCTCTGCACTCTTGGAAACCCAACAGGTTGCCCCCCGAGGATGGCTTCTCAGTCATAAGAATATCTCTGAACAGTTATTAGCTGAAGAAAGCTCTTCGTAGTGACTAATAAGCCCAGAAATTGGTCTTCGATCCAAAGAAGAGATTTGGTTTAGCACCTGGAAGGACAGTCCCCGGGCCTGTGAGAATAAGCAAGCAACATGACAATGTAACATATTAAAGAAGGTTCCAGAACCCAACCCTTCCTCCAATATGACAGGCAGCCTGGGATTCCACCTAGAAGCAAGGCAAAGCTCAATTCCAATCTCTGCAAACATGCAAGGTGAAGGGCAGAAATGATTAAGATGACAGATACACCAACTGTGAAGTTCACAAAACCCCAAATCCACAGAGGTTAAGGACTGACCTTTATCAGAAGGCAAGAAGACTTTTTACAACAAACTTCTGGCACTGATTTGCTTTCTATTTTTAGGTCATGCTCCCAAATCCCTAGAAATAGAATAAGCTAACCGATGCCAGCCACCTTTTATTGAGCACTCCCTAAGAACCAGGAACTAGACTATTTGATTCACATGTGGCTTCTCATTTTACCCTCGCAAAAACCTTGTGGAGTAAATAATAATACCCTCATTTTATAGACAAAAATCCTCAGAGTATAAATAAGTCACCTGTGCTGTGCGATGGTACTGAGATGGCCAGTAAAAATCATCAGAAGACGCCTAGCTCGGGTGGCAGTATGCTTGGTGATTCAGAAAACACACTTCGGGCAAAGAACCTGCATTCAAATCCTGACTCTCCAATGTGATCTGGAACAAGCTGCTTGAACTACTCTGAGCCTTACTAGTTGATTCATTTTCAAAATGGGTATAATAATACCAGCTATATAAGTACTTGGTGTGCTTGGCTCATAGCAAGCACTCAAAACACAGAATAGCAGTTACTATTACCAATTATATAATTGAATTTGCAATTATTGTTTTTGAGAACTTCTCAAGTGGTCATATTTCCTGCCCCCACCCCAGAAGCTCCTCCTCTAATTGTTGTTAGAGCTACTTAATTCTAAACATAGAACATTCCCAGCTCTCACTCTTAGATGACACCTAGCATGGGAGCCTTAATTAGCTTATCTGCCTCTGAAAATCTCTTGGCTAGGGTGAGAGATCCCCAGATGTCTGATCAAACAGGGGAAGCCCAGTTGGTGTGCCAAACCCCACTGGCTTTGAAAGCTGAGCACTTGTATGCCCTGCCTCCTAGGTCCCGTCCTTTTCTAGTGCATGCTGGCGGAGCAGGGCTGGGCTGTCATCAAACCCTATTATTCCGGCATGAAGCAGTGGGGTGGGGGGTCGGGGATATTCAGAAAGTTAACACAGAACCACAACAATCCAGCAAAAGGTGGGCTAACTGCTCAGATTTGGAAGCCTTGTGTTCTGTTTGTATAGCTTAGATATGGGACACTTTCTGAGGTCTTCATTTCATGCCCATGATCCTGATATGGGCAGATAAAGCTCTGAAGTGAATGAAGCCACCCACCTGCTCATCTAGCAGATGTCGTGGCATCGGAACAAGTAAAAATTGCCGTGCACAATCAAGATTATTTCCCATAATGGTAAAGATGCTCTGAGAAAAACCCTGCCTCTCCACCCAGTTTAGTTGTTTCCATCCTGTGTGAGTGTTGGGGAAACAGCAGCTGACGAGGTTGGTGAGCTGCCCAAGCATATACTAAGTGTGAGTGGAAAAGCCAAGGGTTCTCTCTGACCTGTCTGACCTGTCTTCTTGGCCCAATGGCAGTCTCACGCATGTCAGCTGAATGAATGAGTGGAGTCCCGCTTTGCTATTACCAGTCTCCACTCCCATGTCCCTACCCCAGTTCCTGGGAGTCTGGGATCCTGATGCTGGGCTCTGCCCTATGGCTAAGACCGTGACCCCGAAGCATCCCAATCTCACTGCCTGACTGGTTGGTTCTGTTGCGGGGCCCTTCCACTCATTAGGATGTCCATGAACTTTCCTGGACTTTGCAGAGCTGACCCCTACGTGCCATGGCGACCACCTGTGGCCTCTCACTATCCTCCTAGCTCAGCCTCTTCCCCTTTCCATTCTCTGTGGCTGAGGCTCTCTTATCCTATTCCATTAGGTTATCTATTTCCTGACCCCAAATCTTCCAGAATGATGCTTCCTTTTGGGCTTAGTCTCTCTGTGCCTGCCCCTGGCTTCTCCTACTCCTTCCTAAGGAGTTATTATGTGTGGGCCCTGCGCTGGGTGCTAGACATACACAGATGAATATAATCCAAGGAGCTCACAGACTAGAAGGATGAATATGATGGAAGTAAGGACAATTGTTTAGGGGATAGAGAAGTGACTGACTGCAGACTGGAACACCCTCACGAGAACTGTGACTCTTGAGCTGAGGCCTGGTGGGCTCATAGCTGAGGAGTGGAGGGAATCCTAGCACAGGGGCAACCATGAGAACAGAAACGGAGGTGGGAAGGGTCTGGGCAGGCAGCAGGTGTTGCCTGGTGGGAAGTTGGGCTTGATAGGTGAGCCTTTGCACCCCCTCCGTGAGTTTGGACTTTTTCCCATTGGCGGTGGGTAGCCACGGAGGGATTCTAAGCTGGAAATGGGCCTTTGATGCATCATATTTGTTCTTCACCAGATCTTCTTACTGTCCACTCATCCATTTCATCAGAAATGGGCGTGCTGGACTTGTCGCTCTGGCATTGTGACTGTAAGGCCCCTGGGTTCAATGATGGCTCTTTGACTGTCAGCATTAGAGGTTGCAGAACCTAAGTGATTAGCTTGTGAGGAAATTGGAAGGTGAGCTCCCGTTCTGCTAGAAACTCATGTCATTCCTCATTTCATTCATCCTCCAAACCCAATTAGAACTTCTGCGTTTTAAGCCGCACCATCCCTCCAGCTGGGTCTGACTCTCTCAATTGTCCTCCTCTTTTCCTCCATGTGCTCTTTTTAATTAGCTTTTAAACATGCTCAAGCCATTCCCACTAAAGAAAATAACAAAATAACAACAATTGTCGTCCTATTCTGTGTCGGGAAGCCATTTACACAGCTACGGTAGCTCCTAATGCACACGCAAATATGAATTTGAAGACCAGGAACAGAAATGAAAGTTTTCTTGGGGAGAAGAGACCCTCTCCCTCTTTTAGAAGAGCAGAACAGCATGAGCTCAGCATCTCAGGACTTTGGAAGCAGCTTATTCACCCATAACTTTGTTTAATTTTCTTCAACTTTTTTTTTTTTTCTTTTGGTGAGTGAATGACGACAAGAACTCTTGGAGTGAGGCTGGCTTTAGAAAGGTAAAACAACTCTTGGAAAAAAGTTTATGTTTTAGAAGCGGTAGAAGACACAGATGAAGTTTCCCTGTGAGGGAAACCCTGCCCGCCCACTCTGTCCAGCCGATGTCACCCTGGCAGGACCAGAGCCCTCGTTCAGCTTTCAGAGTATGGACTTCGCGCTGCCCTTCACGGCCTTTCTGATTTGCCTCTATTGTACCAGGGACAATGTTACGTTCGTTGCTGCGTCTCAGGGACTCTGTACAGTGACTGACACTTGGTGGGATGCTGCTTTCCCCGGCTTGCGCTCTGGGGAAGATTCTGACATAATAAGGATGCAGATGGGGTTGAAAAGGAGTGTGTTAAACTTCACACAACTAAAATTAGAGTAATGTACAAAAGATAGCAGTAAAAAGTAAGTGAGAAAGATTCCAACTAAATATCTAGGGATTAATTCTTTAGAAGCATGGCTGTTTAAGGTCATGGACTTCTGTGGGTGAAATAATGACATGTTAAACTTTCTCAACTCAAACTTATTTAAATCACCAAATATGTAGTCAGCGGCTTCCATGTGTTAGGCAGGGTGTTGAGTGCTGGGTACAGAGGTGAACAGGACACAACCTGTGTTCACTCCCACGCTGGGGATCAAGAAGCTTCTGGCTGGGAATGCTGTGTGCTAAGTCACAACTCCCAGCAACACAGGAACCCGTCAAGGGCCTATGATAACAGAGTTGCCCAGGAGGCATGCAGGGGTGGGTGGAAAGGAGAGGAAGCCTCTCCTTTCTCCCAGGTGTGTGACGAAGGTCCAGCCACCACTGCCCAAGGGGGTCCAACCCATTCACCCTTAAGCAGGGTCTGCTGAACACATCGTTCCCCCCTCCCCCGTCCGCTACCACCAGGGCCCGTACTCTGAGAGACACTGAGAGTTTGTCCTAAGACCTCTATGCACTTATTCTCATTCGGAAATTGCTGATCTCAAGAGACTCTTTGGTGGTGAACACAGTTGCCATTTGACCTCTATCAATTGGAATGACCTTCCAGTGTGATACCCCTCCCCCTTTTGAAAACCTTTCTGTGACCTCTGCGATTTCCCTCTACCACCACCCCCTCCCCCAGCCCCACCGATATTTTAGACAATGTGAAACCTCTGGCTACTTTCGAAAATGACCCTGTCACTTCTATATGAACTGCATCTCAGTGAATGCTGAGCTCACCCTGACGTGGATCTTAAGTGTCGTTTGAGCCTTCCTAGTGGCAGAGAACACTGGATGGTGCCTGTTTGCTGCTGGTACCCTTCACGGCTATGCTTCTTCCTTGCTTCACTCGTGCCCTGAGTTGGTGCCAGAGCCATTATTTCTGAAATGATAATGAGGTTCTCAGGCTAGCCCACGAAGACCTTCTTGGGACAAAATGTAGCTGTTTGATCTACTAGTTTATAGATTGTCACCTGATGTCTCACTCTCCCTACCCCTCAATACTCCTGGACTTCTATCCCTCAGTCCTCATTGGTTTCTGTTCTCCTCACAAATGCTGGTCAAGAGTAACTTCTAGTTCTCACTTGATTTCAATTATCCTAGGGAACCTCAGTGAGAACCCAGTGATCTAACTCTACACATAACTTTGGGTGGGGGGCAAGGGTAGAGGGAGGTGGTAGGTGGAGAAGGCATATGATTTTAGTAGTATATGTACCTATTTGATATCTGAGTCTCAGTAATCTCTAGATGATGCAATAAACACATGCTCTGTAGATATATCTACTCTCTACCCTTCATTCCTATGTTCAAGAATTAAAGGGGGCAGGGAGAGGGCACAGAGAGGTGGGCCATAATCTCCAAGGCTTTCCAACAAATCGCCTTCATTCTCATAACCCTTGGCCCAGGAACATTAATTAAACATCTCCCAATGTCTCCTGTGCAGTCCCTGCCCATCTGACTCTTGGTGGCTTCAGGTGTGCCTGTCAGAGTTCGCCTTTCTGTGAGCCATACCCTGGGCTGCACAGCACAGAGGTAGATTCCATCTCCTTAGCCTGGCTCACAGGGCCACAGGCCACTGACCACTGTGCAAAGTGTGTTTTTAAGAAAGGATCTGAAGAGGGATTAATCCTCTGCCAGATAATAAGGTCACGGGTCTAACTAAAATTAAAGAGGATTGAGATCTTGCTGACAGTGAGCATTCTCCCCAGAGAGCTCTTTTGAAGATGCGAGTAAAGTCCCCTGGTTCTAAAGGCCAGTGGGGATTCATATATCTGTGCAGGAGACCAGCCTCCCATCGCTTCATGCCCAAATGTGTGAGAGTTCATTCCCCTCTTTCTGGGTAGCTCAAGAACCTCAGTGATTATCATTCTGAGTCCAAGGCTCTCCATCTAGTATTATTCATTCCAGGAAAGTACGTAAGTGCCCTGATGTGGTTCTCAAAGTGTGGCGCCTGAACCAGTAGAATCAGCACCATCTGGCAACTTGTGAGTCATGCAGATTTTTGGTTTCCACTCCAGATGTACTGAATCAGAAAACCTGGAGGTGGGGCCCAGTGATCCGTGTTTTAACACGCCCTCCAGGTGAAGCTAATGCATGCTCAAGCATGAGACCCACTGGGATAGTGGTTAAGAGCATGGAGTCAGATTGCCTGAGTCAAATCCTGACTCTACCACTGTGTGATCCAGGGAAGGTCTTTGTCTCTCTGTTTTCTCATCTGAAAACTGGGGAAAATAAAGTATCTGCTACTACTTCACAAGATAATTATGAAAGAAGACAGTTCATACACATAAAGTACTCAGAATGTGCCTAGCACAGAGAACCTGCTCAGGAACGTTAGCTAGTTTTCATCGAAGGTAGTTATTACAATCCGATTATACACATGAGGAAACTGAAGGTCAGAGGTTGATGACTGGCCTTGCCCTACAGAGGGAGGGCATGATATGTCAATCACTAGAGACACACTGCATTTCAGCATGTGGGGGTAGGGAAGCCATGCTGAGTATCTGCCAAGAGGAGTGAGTGCCAAGAGCTTGGTCACACCCTTCCCACTGAGAATCATGCTTGGAGATCCTGGCCTTGGCTCTTCTGACTCCTCATGCTTTCCTCCTGTGCTCTTTGGGCTGGCTCTCTCTCTCTCTCTCTCTCCGCCCCCCACCTCCTCCCTTCTTTGTGGGGGTCTTATCACAAATCCAAACCAAAAGGGCATGGCATGACCTTCACTTTGACCTTTCTTTGTCTGCAGCCAGAAGGTGAGCTGGCATTGGTGGAGGAGCAGTGAGAATTTGGGGTTAAGGATGTTGCCTGAGGAATTTGGTGACAAATTAAAATTCATTCCTGTGGAAAATTGAGAATAAATTAGCGGAATCGCCTAGGCTTGTAAGACACTTCATGGATTGGAGTCTTTGGGGGTAATTAGCAAATTGTGCATGGAATTGGTAAGCTATTAGTAAGGGGAAGTTTTCTCTTCTACCTGCTGTGTGGCTGCACTGGGGCTCTTTGCAACCATATGCGATCTGCTGAGACAATTCTGACCATCTCCTGTTTTCCAGGGGTTAAGTACAAGGATGGTGCTTTAAGACAGGGCTCCCCTGTTTTGAAGCTGTACCCCTAGGCCTATGAGACTCTTTGACGGGGCATTAGCAGGTGAGGACCTTCCCATGTACAAAGTTACTTAGGACTAGGGGGAAAGGCTCAGGTCACCTTAGCTATGTATTAAATAAGCTACGTGGGAATAGTAGCTCCTCTTACTCGCCTCCAACTGCATGTTCACAGACACATCACAAGCAAGGAGTCTAAAACAGTCTTTTGTGGCTCTTACAAAATTGGCCTGGATGTGAATTTCTCAAATGCAGTGTGTGAACTGAAATCAGGGCTGATCTTGTATCACTGATGATTGTTGATGTTTATTTGCCAATGACTTCTGAAGCCGCACGTTTGAGACTTCAGAGCCTCACAGTTATTCGGTTCTTCCTTTGAATCACATCAGTGAGAGTGATTCTAAAATATTCTGCTTCTTGAGAGTCACAGGGTTTGGATGTGTTTCCCCCCCGTTAAGGGGAAGAAAGATGGTTGTTAAGGGTTCTCTTGTAACTTGGGGAAAGGCCCACTGGGGTCTGGGAACACACACTCTGACGCCGTCCTATGTAAACCCAGACATGCTTCTGCTCATTTTAATTAGACAGATAAAATTAGCAAGGAGATTAAGGTAAAAGGAGAAATTAAAAATATTTAAATGTTAGGTGGAATTTACAAAAGTGAATTAAACAATGAGGTACAAGAAGGAATGCAGAGAGACACAGACACATTTGAAACATTCCTCTGATGCCACACGGCTTAAGCCAGTCCACAAATAAGGTGAGAAGAATCCTCCCTTGCCACCTCTTGAACTGCAGATTCCAGGATGTGGAAGAACATTCTCCAGAAACTCTTTCCTTCTCCTTCTCTTCAGATGTTTCCAAGAACAATTAATCAGTCAGTATCATTCTAGAATGGCCCACACTGCATCCAATTCAAACCACTCACCTGTTTCCTGTCTGAATTCGCAAGCTCTTGAGAGTTTGTCCCCATTTCATTTTATTTTTCTCCCTACCTTCTCTCCCAATCGAGCCAAACACCCCAATGGGCCAACCGGTCACATGTTCCGGCCCCCTTTGAATCCTCCAGGGCAAAGACTTCCCAGATCTTTCTTGTTTGCATCTGTTACGAAAAAGCACAGTCATTTTGTAACGCAGACATACACATGTGTGCTCTCGCACACGGAAACAGGTTTTTCTTTTATTCTTTTTTTTCTTCCAATTTGTGGTTTCTTTTTCCTTTTTGCAGAAAATGCAAACAAAAGAAAAACAAGGTTTTCAATTGAAGGTACATCTCTTCTTCAATATGAAGACATTAATTGAATTGGTCGGATCCCCCATGCAGTGGTCAGCAAAGTCCTTTGGCAACTGACAGAATGACATCTGGAGACTCAGGAGCTGGGGTTTGTTTGAGGAAACTTCCCTACACGAGTCGTGAGCAAAGGGAAATGAATGTGGGAGAAGGGAGAGGACTCTTGGGGAGGAGCACAGAAGGAGAAAAGAAAAGAATGTCATTGGCGAGGAAGAAAATGGAACGCTGCTCTGTTTCTTCCCTCCACCTCCTTCCCTTCCTTCCTGTGGATGGATGACTCCCGCCCACTGAAGGGGGAGCTGCGTTTACTCTTGGTCCCCCAATGCATGTCGCTGTGTCTTCACTTCCGTTGAACATCACCTTTTCGTGTTTTTATAATCATTATTATATTTTTGGTTTCCCACAGCATCTTAAACATGCTTCTGTCACTGAGAAACAAAGGATGACTGTTAGGAACAGGTCCGGTTTATTCTTCACTGATGTAATTCATTTCTCAGCGGAGAAGCCAGTCTCTCCAGAACATTCCACAGTGGTCAACCTCTGGTTCTCCCTTGAGCCTGGTCCTTTTCCTTCCTTTCCTCCCCCCAGAAAACGAGAGTTCTCATGCCATTGCTGTCGGCGACTGACTCATCTGGACCCTCATTGAATGAATGCTGTTTAGGATCTTCTTCTGATGACCTGCCAAGGTGACCCCTATTCTCAGGAGATCTCTAGGAGGGAAGAAGCCACAAAAGAAGGCACTTTAGTGTTAAGGCAGCTTTTCACGGATCAAAACTCATCACAGAGGGCAAGCTCCTCATAATAGTTGGGTAGGCAAATAAAAACATTTAAAATCCAAGGAGCCCAAGTTTATGAGTCTTTGGCAAACACCTACTTAAGATATTTTCTTGCTCAACCTCTTTTTCTCAATGCAGTGGACCTTATCTCCAATGCCCCCTCCAACTAGGAAATCTTGGAGGAGCTGTGCCTTGTTCCTCACCTATCAGTTCTGGAGCCGTCCCTTAACTGTATCTGTGACCTGAGGTGAACTAGAACTTTTCTCTGCTATTTTTTTAAACACTCCAAGCACACACTGTATGGGGCTTCAGTTATTCTGTAAAATTTTCTGCCTAAATTAGTGATCACCCACTGTGATTGAAAAGATGTGGAGCTTGCTTGGTTTTCTGATGTTTATCCCCCAAGTTTCTGTTTCCTACCTCTTTTTGAATTTTAATATTATGAATTTTTATGAAGAGTGGTCTCAAAATAACTTTCGAATATCTGCTCAAGAGGAAATCCCAGGAACATGTTTAGGATAAGGGTTTGGTTTGGATTTATCTTTGAGCCGTGAGTCTCAGTACGAACAAGTTCATGGCTTATATTTGACTTTGGGAAGACCCATGCTTCTTTCCTTAGTCAATAATAACAATATATGACATTGCTTGAGTGCTTTTCATGTGCCATAAACGACCTCATTTATACCTACGGAAGCATTTTGTAAAAATTGACAAACCACTCAAATTCAATGATAGTAATTTAACAGCAATCATTTCTTGTGTACATCCTATAGGCAAGTAATAGAAATTAGGCCAAACGCTTTGTACGTGCTGTTCCATTTACTTCTCGCCACAAACCAATGAGATGGGCATTATTGTTATCTGCACATCTATAGACAAGGCAAAAGAAGCTCAGAGAAGTTAAGTGACATGCTCAGGATCACATAGTGGAAAAGCAGTGGTTCCAATTCAAGACCACTTGGCTTTCACTACCCTGCAGGGCTGCTCTCCAACTCTTGTAAGGTCCTGACTGTACTCCCCTCAAAGCCCGAGGTCCCCAGCACAGTATATTACTTTGTACCAGACCCCTGAGGAGGATCCTGTGCTGGACCTCCATCCACAATGCCTTGGCTCTCCCGATCCCCCTCCTTTTAGCTGGTGGTCAGTCCCCCACGAGCTGTAGCTACTTTAGATTGTAAAATTGCCCATGTCTTTTTAGCAAACACTTTTGAGAGGCATACTTAAATTTTGAATTCACAATCTATTTTATTTAGTTGCTCATGTTCTTTTTCCATCTTTTATCTCTAAAGAAACAAATTAAATTGTTGCAATATTGTGTTGACATTTTTTTTTACTTTGAATGCAATTCCTTGTCAGTTTCTTTTCTTTTCTTTTTTTTTTTAGTCTTTCTTTTGTTCTTTTTCACATGGCTATTCTT
The DNA here is from genome assembly GCF_000151845.1 of Pteropus vampyrus. Lineage (NCBI taxonomy): Eukaryota > Metazoa > Chordata > Mammalia > Chiroptera > Pteropodidae > Pteropus > Pteropus vampyrus. The sequence goes on along the minus strand of NW_011889001.1, from coordinate 674,281 downwards.
GGACTAAGGGAATTATGCTACTTGATCCCTTCTGTTTGTAGGGGTTCAGGTGAAGATGGTCCCCATACTCAGTCAGACCTCAGTGAAGAAGCAGGAGTCACCCTGTCTTCATGAACACCCACTTCTGTCCCTGCACCCAGTCCCCCGATTATCTAGGCCATCCATATTAACTCTACAAGATGGGGAAGCTGGTTTTTCACCAGAAAAAGCTTCTTTTTTATTTTTGCTGTCTGACAATAATTCATAATGTCAGGGACTGACTTTTTTACGCATCACCAAGAAATGAACTCAGGTTTAAAAAAATGAATTCTGAAGTTTAGTGGATCCAAGGCTAGATGCACATTCAAGCCATCTCCCTGGAAAAAGTAGAGAGTCCATCATTTCTGGCAAGAATAAATCTCAGGAGGAAAAAGAATAAACCTCAGAGAGATGGAGCCGGACTCTAGGAAGATGGACTGCAAAACGGGAAGCTGTTTCTCTGGGGCTCAACTGCTGGGGATGGCTGACCGCCCCTTCCCCTGGGACTCAGCAGCTGGCCTGCCCCAGGAGGAAGCCCCGCACCTAGCACTGTGCTTGACACAGAACAAGTGATCAATATGTGTTTGTCAACTGCCTGATGGACTCACTAACCTTCTACCATGGGGTACGCATGTTTAGGGCACCAGCCTGGTGCTGTCAGCACATGTCATTGCCTGGGCTGCCAGTAAAGTCCCCTCTGGTGTGTGCGTGTGTGTGTGTGTGTGTGTGTGTGTGTGTGTGTGTGTGTGTGTGTTCAAAATTTGACCAACTTTAGACTTTAGACCAACTTTTACTTAGTGTTTCCCAAACTCGACTGCATTATAGAATCACCTGGGGAGTTTTTATAATCCTGATGCCCAGATCTCACACGTACCAATTAAACCAGAAGATCGAGCGTGGGAATCAGGCATCGGTACTTTTAAAGATTCCCAGGTGATTTCAGAGAGCAGCAAAGCACGGGTACTGATGTGACCCAGAGGTGCACGGGGAGAAGGATGTGGGACTGGTGGTCAGGAAAGCAGGGTTTAGTTCCCACTTTGCCACTCGTGAACCCCAAATCTTCAGGAGCTAACTTCACCTACTTTCTGAATCTACTGAATGAAGGGGGTGGAACTAGATAAACATTTTTAAAACTACAGTTCCATAAAACCCGGCCCCTCAAAAATATGGCTCCACAGTATTTAATAATTTTAAATAGATTTCTTTATTTTGGGATTTCTCATGGCCTTTACAATGCTAACATGTGTAGTGAATCTCCAAGAGAGTGATAAAGTGCAAAGTATTTTCCAAATTTATTTGACAGGGGAACCTTTTATCCAAGGAAAACCTATTACCCTTCCTTAGAACCGGTGCTACTAAGAATGTTCTTGAGAAAATGATTGAGTACATGGATCTTTAATACCCTTTCTGGTTCTCATTTTATTCTAATAAATTTAGTAATAAATTTAGTTTTTGTATTCCTCCGTACTTCTGTGGGGGCTACAGACTTGTAAATAATTTGTGGGGGATGAAAATGTATACTTATTTACAAGTATGGATACAAACTCCATCCACATCTGAGATTTTTGCTGAGTCAGTGCAATGCCTCTTCCCGCTATGTTGTTTAAAGTGCTAGCTGGCTGTGTTCTTTCCATCTGGATGCTCCCTTTGATGGGTTGATTTTGAAAACTTAAATGGAGGACAGACTCTCAGTGATTAGGCAAATGACATATGGCTATGACTGAACTACTCTCATTTGGAGCCCAAATGATCTCAGCCTACCCACCCCACTCCCAGGCTCCCCTCCATCTTTCTAAGGCACTCCCCTACCAGGCCTGGTTTTATAAAGAGGCAGAGCTCTGTGGCTGAGGCCAGAAATCAAGACTGCAACATGGGCAATGGCAGGGAAGAAGCCTTGACCTCCACCAGGGGCTAGACAGAGGCAATTCTCATCACTTACTCTGATGTCATCTGGGCGACCAGCTGGAGGGAGGTGAAGCCGGCGGTGAGGAAGCTGTCCCTGTACTGAACCATTTTGATGGCACTGAGCCAGTCATCCACGGTGGTAAAGGCCGTGAAGTCTGGGATGGAGCGGTCGAGCAGGGGCTGGGAAGGCCTATGAGACAGAGGGGAGCAGGTGACCCACAGCAGTGGTCATGCATTGAGAGCTGCACGCCTGGTGGATGGCAGACTTCACAGAAGGCTGCGTCCCTGTCGGGATGGAGATTCTGATGGAGCCCTGAGCTGACCCCTTCTTCCTTACAGAATATTGAGTTGGCAGCTGGCATGGCTACTCAAGTCCAGGTGGCCCATCCCCCTGCCTCTGGGTGCTGTCATGCATCGGTCAGCTCAGACAGGGGGACTGACCAGCGTGCAGTCTGAATGGAAGGGAAGGCCCACAACTCCCTTGTAAACTGAAACCTAAGAGCTTCATCATCCAAACATATTGTCTTTTATAATATATATGTACAATTTGCTACAACCTTCCCAAATCTATTGGTAACATTTATTTTTCTGGTTCTATCCTGAGCCAATTGAAATAAATGGAACAGAGAGGCTCACCACTGATTTCTGGCACATTCTTGAAGCAGACACCAGGTGCTATCCTGAAACCAGGGTGCTATCTTGATGTTTTCACCCTCAGCACCATGCCCAATCCTTCACCAAGTCATAAAGATTTGACCTCCAAAATTGCTTGAACTCATCCACTTCTTTCTACATCGTTAGCCTGATTTAAGACCCTATCTTCTCTATCATGATTCCTAAAATGTCCTCGTACTAGTCTTCCTTCATGCATGCTCGTTCCCCTCAACATAAGTTCTACACTGTAGCCTGATGCTCTTTTCCAAATACAGATGTGATCATGTCAATAACCTTCACCCAATACTGATTCATGTCAAACTCTTCAATGGGTACTCATTGTGCTGAAAATCAGTCCCAGAATTCTTAGCTGGGCCTAAAGGCTCTGAGCATCTGTTACTTGTCCACCTCGGCAGCCTCAGCTCCCACCCAGTCTCCTCACAAACTGCACTCCCAACACACTTGCCCCTGTCCTTCCCACCCTTGGGTCTCTACACATGCTGTATCCTTGGCCTGGAACTCTTGTCCTTCTACTCCCATCTTCTTTTCATTCAGTTAATGCATCCACACCCTTCAGCTCTCAACTGAAATATCACTCATTGGGGATGCCTCCCTGACACCGGATGGAGGCTTACGCCCTCCAAACACCACACGCCTCCCTGCTGCAGTGGCCATCGAGTTCCCAATTTTGCATTTCTTTGGGTGATCATCTGACCAATGTTTGCTGCTTCTAAATGATTCTAAGCTCCATGAGGGCAGGGACCATGTCTAGCTGGTTCATTCTATAGCCCCAGCAATGGGCACAGTGCTCGTACCCGATAAACTTTGGTTGAAAGGATAAATTAATAAATGAGTTAGCACTGCAAATGTAGATGAGGAATGTACAGCTGACAGTTTCTGACAGTAGTTGACAGTTGTCCTGTTTATTTGCTTATAACAAATCCAATTACTTTGTATTTCTTTGTCCCATAGCACCTGGGGCATTTACCTGCTAATAGGTTGGCCAAGGTTCTGAGTATGCAGCTACACCTGCAGAGTAATGTGTTTAACAGAAAGGGTGCCTTCCGGAAATAGGACTGCTCAGAGTGGGGCCTCATAACACTCATATAGATATGCTCAACTATTAGAGAGCCCCGTACTCAGACCACCTGAAGCCAATGGGAGGTGGAGACCCAGACAGGTTTCTTAACATCTGTCTATAACCCATGATGTATCTTTGGCCTGGAAAGAAAAGGGAAGAATCTTGGAACTTCTTCCATTGGTGGATAAGATTAGCCACCTCACCCTTGCTCTCAGGGGACCAAAAAACTAGCAGCCTTGCTATTGGCCTTGCCTCAGTATGAGACCACCCACACCTAGGGACCACCTTGTTCCACTGGACTCACACGGCGGTGATGGTTGCCACAGTCTTGAGACTTGCTGGGTTCCGGATCATCTTGTCCAGGGTGTTGACAATCTCAGCAAAGCGGGGCCGGCTGTTACGGTCCTTCTGCCAACAGTCCAGCATGAGCTGGTGTAGAGCAGCTGGGCAGTCCATGGGTGGGGGCAGCCGGTAGTCTTGCTCAATGGCATTGATGACCTGCAGTGACACACAGGGGAACAGGTGTGATTGAGTGACGAGCCACCAGCTAATCATTCACAAATTAGCCCCCGAGGATGGAACCCTCTGACCCAGGCGCCCTCATTCTGTGCTCATATACTTCTTACCATAATGGATTTTACATGTGCTTGGCTTTTCTTCCTTGACTGTAGGCTCCTAGAAAGCTGGGAACAAATGTAATTGTACCTTTATGTCTCCTGCATGTGGTGCTGGGTCTGACATACAGTAAATCTCTGTGACTTTTTATGGAAGAATGAGCTGGCTTAAGCTTCTCCTCTCTTTAAGAGAACATTGACCCAGTTCTGCCTTATTAGCTTCTGGTGGCACCAGGAAAGTGAAACAAGATGACATGGGAAACCTAGTGAAGCCCCTATATATAATGGACACTCACGAAAGCCTGTGGTGGCCTCATCTTTTCACTAAGTGAAGAAAAATGGAGGGAAGGAATCAGCATTTGATGGAGAGGCTTTTTCATCCTAGGGACCCCCTGATGCTTCCTAGGCATTACTTGCCTTCATCTTCAAGAGGCAGCAACAGGAATTGGGTCAAAGATACTTTGGTTAAACAACTTAGTTCAGAATAATGAAAATGGTCAAAATAACAAGGTGATGCAAAACAAATATCTCCAATCAGGTTTTGGTAATTTTTTGCAGACTCCAGAGGATAATTTTGTAAAGATTTTAGGATCTTCAAGTACTTTTGTCAGTTTTTCATACTGTTGTGTTTTTCACCCTTTATTTCTTAATTTCCAATTCATTTAAATCATTTATGCCCACTCTGTGCTTTTTGTAATGGCAAAAATAATTGTAAAGGGCCCAGTGCGAAACATATGAGTTTATTATGGTATACACGTAACACAATGGAGGGCCTGGAATACAATGCAGGCCTTAATGTGATGTTGCAAAAAAGTACCTATTGAAATGGAAATATGTTCACATTGTAATATTAGGGGAAAAAGCAGGCTGTATAACTGCAGGTATGGTATAATCTTGCTTTTGTAAAAAAAAATATCAAAACAAAACAAAAAACAGTAATTATACACATGCATAGAAAAGAGTTAGTGATGGTTGCCTCTGGGCAAGTAGCAACATGAATGCTCTTTATGTTTTTCTTTTTGCTTGTTTGTAAGTTTATTTTCTGTAATAATTGTGCATTGATTTTATATTAAAATAAACAGTTAAAGCACCTTAAACAACAAAGGAAATAATTTGTAGTTCAGAGATTTTCAGGTGTTTTGCCTCTACTTAAAAAAAAGTCAGATTCATTTTTTGACTGATTATTCTTTTTTTTTTCTTTTACTTTGTGAATTGGTCAGAAATTGAATATTTTTAATCAGTTTATATTTTTATAAATTCTATGCACAGTATATAGGACACAAGATAGAGCATGAGATAATATGATAACCTGAAGTCATTAGAGGTAATCAAAGTGTATTATTCCTTCTACTCAACGTGGCAGAAAACCAAACACGCATTCAAACCATACCAATAATATCATTATATAAAAAAAACCAGTGACCAGGAACACTCACTTTTGAATAATACGTTGCACCACCAACAAATTTTTCTCTCTGCCAAACTGTTGTCAGTCAAATTACCTACTACCCTCTGAGGAGGGCATTTTAGCCCCATTGTTCCCATGAGGAAAGAGAGGCAGAAGCAGTGAAGTGACTTGCTTGAGGGCACACAGCTAGTAAATGATAGGGCTGGGAATAAATCACAGGAATGTTTGATGTTAAGTTCTGGATACCTCCAAGTCCACTTCCTAGACCTCTGTTGGGCTGCCATTGTAATCTCAGCCTGGAGAATAGTCCTGGCAGCTGTTTGATGCCCTCATAGCAAGAACTAGGGCAATGGGGCTAAACCACGTAATCCATGAGGATGAGCAGCCTGGCAGCTTTTGCATCAGTCTGGCTCATAAACCGGCACCCTTTTCCAGCTCCTTTGGGGCAGTCAGATTGAGGGGCCCTGTCACAGTGCTGTGGAGACCTGTTGAATGGCCCCACAAGCTCTTTCTGGGTTGCCTAAGGACAAGCTAGGTGGGGCCAGCAGGAGGAGCTAGTGTCCAAAGTCAACTTCTCACAGGGTGAGGGGCCCCCAAGTCTTCCAGTGCAGGGCAGCTAAACTGCTGGCATCTCTGCTCAGATTATTTGATGTCAGAGCCCAAAATACGAATTTTCCCCACTGACAAGATTACTCTCCCATCTGTCCTTAACAAGAAGGAACACTGGAGTTAGGGCCCTGTGTGGGGGCTTAGCTTTATGGTGTGACCAGCTGACCAAGCTCTCCTGGCAAAGCAGCGAGAGATTGGGGGGCCTGTGCAGGCTCTAAATCTTCTGCCCGTGAGCTTCAGACTGAACACGGCTTAGCTGCTTTTCCCTGGTCTCCTATGCAGGTCACCTCATTGGAGTTTTAGAAGGCTGTTCTGGCATTTATTTTTTATTTTCCTTCTGTTTGTGCTGACTTTGTTTTTTCAGAGGACATCAAAGAGCCACTGCAGGTCCACCAGGAGAAGACATGCATGTGTTGCGTTGGTGAGGGGTTGGCGCTGTGATCAGGTGCACAGACTTGGAGGCCTGGATTCAAATCCTTGTTCCATTTCTTATTAGCTCCAGAAAATTGGGAGAGTCACTTAACTCCCTGAAACTGCATGGATGGGGTTGTTACAAAGATTAAATGACACAGTGAGGTGATATATATTGAGAGCTGCATAGGTGAGTAGTAGAAAGAATCCTAGTATCACGTGGAGGCCATCATTTCTGCCACAGCCACTCTAGTAAATGAAATGTCTGTAAAGAGGGTTGCTGTGCTGCTGGCCATCTGGAAGTCCAGGAAGACAATGTTTGAACCTCCTCCCATCCTCATGTCTAAAAAATGGTACCTTATTCCATTTGCTGTTTTTTTCCTAGATAACTTTATTGTTATTACTCAAGTTAATACTCTACGAGCATTGGTGTTTCTTGTACTTATATATATATATATGAAAAAAAACTCTTTACCCTCTACCCCGTGGAAAAAATACCTAGGTCATTTATTGATGTGTGCATAACATTTACCTACTCAGATCTTTTATTTATGTGCTATGCCTGTGGAGAATTTTAATCGCTTTTTAAGGATCAGGACACTTTTCAAATTTTCTGAATACATATAACATGTAATCAAATTAAAACATTATTATTTCAGAGAAAGAATTATGGTCCTCTAATGGGGCTTTGGGATCATTCTCTGCTACACCTGCCTTGCTAGCAGGTATGAAAGACAGGGAGGAGGCCTGGAGAATCATCTTCAATCTGGCCATCCGTTGGAATTGTGTGGAAAGTCTGGCCCCAGGTTGGGGTCATAGAGTGTCCTACTGAGCAAAACTGAAAACTGGAGTGAGTCCTGGACCCCTTTCCTGGGTCCATAGCATGATGAGATGAATGGATGTTGAAAAAATTAGAGATTAGAATGCGATCGGATGGTATTTCTAGAGGCAGGTGAGAGTGGGAGTGTGGGCCATGAGAGAGTCAGTCTAAGCGACTGTCCTGGAGCAGGATGCCGGCTCCCTTTGAATGGTCTGCAGCATCTCTCTGAGCCATCCTGAAGCCCAGTGTAGGCAAATGCCTTGGGGCTTAAAGGGGCAGGGACAGGGTGGGGCGAGGGGCTGCCTTTGTTTATCTGTATCCAGAGATGGCAGGTGTGGGGGTTGGGTGGGGACAGGAGCATGCGGTCTGACCCTAGGTGCCTTTGGCACTTGGTGAAGTGACTGGAGCTCCTTTGGGAAATGCGCAGGGCCCTTCCCCCTGTCCTGGCATTGTCAGCGGGGACTCCTAGCTACCCTCAGACATGCATTTTACCATTAATGAGTTGGGCAGCAGGTGGTACCTGGAGAGTAAAGTGGAGGAGCTCAGAGCAGTGGAAGAACCAGGGCAGAGGGGGTTAAGTTAAGCTCTGATGTTTCAATAAAACAGCAGCTCCTCTCCACAGACACTGCCACTCTCATTATCTCTGTCAATCAGATCCAAGCAGCAGAACTTCCAAGTTCTCTCTCTGGCTGACAAACTCTTTGTACATGTTCAAAGGCCTTCCTGGGCTCTGGAAGCCCAATTACCAGCACTCCGACTTGCCTCTGCAATTCTTTCTTAAAGCCCTTCAATTGTCATCTGTAAAATCTGTTACTGTCACCACCTCAGTGGTTTCTGACGAGTGGGGCTGCAGCTGAGCAGCTGGGAGCCCCTCCTGGCTCTCTCACAGACCAGGTCATAAGATGCTTTCTGAATGGGCTAAAGTCACCCCCACCGCCTTCCACAGAGAGCAGAATTGCACTTGGGACAATGCTTAGGGGCTTTATTCAGACAAATACAACAAAATTAGAATAAACTGCTACTTTGCAGTGTTCTTATTCCCTCTGAGGCCCAGCACGAGTATCAAATATCTAGGAAGCCTTCCCTTACCTCGTCAATCCGAATGTCCCCATAGCTCTATATGTGTACTACTGGACTGTGAACCCCCAGGAAAGAACCAACAAGCACAATACTTTGTCACAGTTAGCACAGAATGGATGTTTGTTGACTAAGTGATTTGGACATTCTGGAAGTCTAATACCAGAAATTTCATTCGTTTTCAGCATAGGTGAACGCATTTGCTGAGACTATCTTGAATGTCGAATCTTGCCTGTCAGACAATTTCAAAATTCATTCTACGTGTGCTGAATTGTTCTTAATCAGATTAAAGTCTCTGGACAGGACAAAATGGGTCTACTTTTTCTAGCTAACATTTATTGTTCATCTAGTTGATGGTATGGATGAAACCGGGGTGCAGCAGATTTCATGAAGCAGTCTCGGCATTAATTCCGATACTTACTGATTTGACAAGGTACAGGAGCAGAGGTGAGGCATGGATAATCATAGATAATAGAAGACTCAGATGCCGCACATGGTTGGTATCGGGACCTGGTTAAGGATTTACCCGCTCTGGGCTGAAGCCACTCTACCCATGGGAGCAGGGAGCATTGTCATAGCAGCACTCAGCTCCTCTTTTGTCTTATCGGAAAATGCTTTCTGGGCTCCCAGATCATCCTTCTCAATCTTCTGAGCAACTGCCATGGCTCTAAACCTCTGGCTGGATAGAGGGCTGGCTAAGGGCGGCTTCTCAGGTTCACTAGTGTCTCAGAGCCCACTCAAACATGGAGGTGCTTATGGTGGGGCTGGTTGCCCAGTCTAGAGATCTGGATTGAGGACAGCCCTGCTTCTTTTTGCTTGTATTATTTGGGAAAAATAATAAATGCCCCCAAGGTGATGGGGAGAGCAAGCAGAGAACAGAGGTATGAAGGCTGTGCAAACAGTAACCCTCTCAGCTCCAAGGGGAGCGTGTGTGTTCAAAATACAAAGGAAGAGTGGTTCTGGGGAACAGCCCAGGGTCCAAGGTGGTGTGGAAATCCAGATATGACTTTGGATTGGGGCCTTATCAAAGCAAATCATGCTGAAAAATCTTCCACCCTAAAGCAAAAGTTCCATCTGGAACTCCCCCAAAATGCCTCTACTTGAGGCATTTCAGATGACCCTCCTCTTTCCTTTCCGCCCATGTTCCTTGAGGGAAGCCTAAAGGGGTGCTGGTAACCTTCATTCAGACAGAGTCTCACTCCCATAGCCTGTCTGAATCTGACCAGCTTTGGGAAGCTTGCTCGGTTCCTCCTTAACTAACAGGTGACACGGGCTCCTAGAAGAGTGGATTCTCAGGAAGGAAGGGCCCCTATGATTCCTTCTTTTCATGCTGAGAGGTGAGAGTCCAGAGGCCGAGCAGGCCTGGAAGGTGCCCTTGGACCAGCGCCGCTTCCCCTCTGTCATGCACAGTGAAGGAGAGCACACAGGCTTTGAAGCAGGGTAGAACTTCCTGCTTTATTTCAGGCCTGATCTGTTCATGGTCCACAGCCATTTAGGACCAGCCCACTATCTCCTGAGTTGGCCTGTGCCCCTTTATAGCGTTTGAAGTCATTGGGATTGTCACATCTCCATGCTGGGCTCTTTGCTTGCTTCAAACATTGGAGCCAATGGGGTCCCTAGATCCCCTGTCCTTGACACCTCAAGTTCAGGTTATAAGGCCCTGAGCTGAGGACAGTTAGGAGAGCTTAGGATGCCACTGCCTGTGGGATTCCTTGGATGGGGACTTGTGGCAGCCAGGTGCTGCTGACACTCACATCTTGGTTGGACATATCCCAGTAGGGTCTTTCTCCAAATGACATGACTTCCCACATGACAATCCCGTAGCTCCAGACGTCACTGGCAGACGTGAACTTGCGGTAGGCGATGGCCTCTGGAGCCGTCCATCTCACGGGGATCTTCCCTCCCTGGAAGAAGGAGACTGGTCAGCCCACTGTCAGGTTTCTAGTGGAAGGCAGGTGAAAGACGGCACGCACGTCTTTCTACTCCCCTGCTCCCACGTCTCGTGAATTAGGACAGTCAGGGTAGTCCATGCCGCACAGGCAGGCTGCCATTACAGTCCTTAAGTTGCTCAGGAAGGATCTGTGTGGCCTGTGCTGGTCTCTATATGTGGGCACACCGCTCATGAAGTGACAGCTGGTAGCTTCACTTGCCCGTCCCCCCACCCCAATTCCCTACATACCGATTCTAATGTCACTGTTGGATGGGAGGAGAGAGTTAAGTGTCCTAAACGCACTACAACATGAAATTCATACTGTACGAGACTGGCTACATGTGCTTCGTGTTGCAAGTGTGGCTATCATTCCATAGCATTGTAAGTCACAACATTTGGGTCAGGAGGAAGCAAAACAAACAAAAAAGGAAGAAAATGATGAGCAATTCTTCCTTGGGGACCTCCTACTATGAGGGCACACTGCACTGCCCCTCTGTCCCATTTTCCTTGTGCTCCATCTCTGGGAGCGGGTAAAATTTCCTTGCTCTGCAGCCTGCCAAGAGCCCTGGGCTGAGGTCTCTGTAGATCTTGGCTGTGAAGGTCAACATCCAGAGGCTGGAGATACACTTTTCTAAGGGCCGCTTTGGAGTTTGTTTCTTCTTTTTCTTGCCCTGCAACCTCACCCTGAAATTTCCAACTTGCCTTCAGCTTGTCTGCCAGACCTTGGCCTATTTTGTTAACGTAAGTGATGATACCCATGCATTCATTCATCCTGTCAACGAATAAGCAATGAATGATACTACTTTGTTCCAGGCCCTTTCTGAGGAGCTGGTGTCCAGAGATGAGACATCCCAGGGCCCTGCCCTCAGGCTGCACAGGGAGTGGGGAGGCAGACAAGAAAACAGAAACTTAAAATAGCTTGTTGACAAGATGGAAAGTGATGAGGGTGAGGCCAAGGGGCATATAGGGTGTTCTGAGAACCAGAGGAGACTCCCTAACACAGGAAGGGGGTGGGAAAGGTGTTCCTCTCTGTGCCTCAGTTTCTCATCGGCAAAATGGGGCTAATGATCGCACCTAAATGGTCAGATTGTGAGGATTAAGTGGGTTACTATCCACATACATAATGCTTGGGATAGGGCCTGGCATAGAGGGTGAGCGTTATCTATGTGTTAACTCTCATCTCACTATGCTCAGTCCCAGAAGATGGGTAGAAATTACTCGAACTGATGAGAGGAGGCAAGTCCAGGCGGAAGAGCAGGTGCAGATGCTGGGGGTGAGAGACATGGTGGAAACGGCCAGTAATCTAGGATGGCTAAAGCATGGATTCTGAGGAAAGTGAAGGGAGGTGAGCAGAGGGCAGGGTTTACGCTGTAGGACACCGATGACACTTATAGGGGTAAAGTGGGGGCTCACCAAGGCTGCCCTCCAAAACACATCATCCTCTAGAAGAAGCAGCCTCTTTATTTTCAATTCTTCACGCAAATACCAGGATCACCCTTCCATGGCCCTTCTGTGATACCTGAACTCTGCCTCCATAATGCATGAAACCTGCAGCTCCCTGATTCCCTTCTCATCGGCCTCGTGCCTCGGCTGATTCTCACAATCTGTTCAAATCACCAGAGATATATGTTGGACTTTAGCAAAAATACCTTAAAAATATATAAGTGGTTAATCTAAGCACAAGTGAGAGAGAAAGGAGCAAACTGCAAAGTATTTTTTTATCTGGTCTCCTACCCATGGCCTGGGAGTTAGAAAGGCTATCGATCCACTGGACCTCCCCAGGCACACATGCAGCTTTCTGCAAGGAAGCCAGTCCTGATTTCCCTTGAGGATGATGGCAGGCTTCTGTGGTGGAAGACGTCCTTAGCTCAAATGCCAGCAACCAGCAATGTGACAAATGCCCGGAGGGCAGGCTTGAGCGGCTGAGCAACAGGACACTCTTCTCACCACCCCCTAGAACAGGAATAAATTTACTGTTTTTATCTACATGGTACCCATGGGTGGGGAAAAAGGTAGAAAATACACCCAGTGAACCAGGAGTTGTCAAACACCTGGAGGCCAGGGTCCAATAGCTCAGGGGCCCCATGTTGTATGTCACCATTAGCGGAGGGGGTGTTAGCACACCTGGAGAGGGTCTGACCCAGAGGAGAGGAGGAGAGGGGTTTCTTCTCTCTCATCATACCTGGGTTAAGTGAGGTAGGAGAGAGCGGGAGTTAATTAGTGGGACGTGTGTGTGTGCGTGTGCGTGTGTGTGTGTATGTGTGTGTGTGTGTGTGCGCGCGTGCGCGTGCATGAGGGGGAGAGAGACAGAGACTGAGAGAGTCTGAGAGAGACAGAGAGAGACAGAGAGAACGAGACTCGGCGTGAATGAGAAGTTATCAATATGTGTGTCAGAGAGTGAAAGAAAGAGAAAAAACTGGGCCAGCTGTGTAGGTCTGTGAATTAAAAGACCTAGAGCTTACCCTGTGTGTGTATGTTTGTGTCAGAGAGAGGCGGAGGGGGACGAAACTGTGGTTCTTCTGAATTTCAAAAAGGCAATTTGAGAGTCTGAAGGCGTCCTCTCTGCCAAGTCTGGAGCTGACCCCAGGGGCTGCCGGTGACAGCTGTTGAGCTGCTCCCTCTTGCATGTAAAGTGGCCGTGCCAGGCCCGCTGGCGAGGCTCCTTAGCCCTCCTGCCACCTTGCGCTGCTGGGCCTCACTGAACACGGAGTTTGGCCTGTCACTGCCATTTCCCCCACCCAGCAGGTGGCAGAGACTTCAAGAAGAGCCGCCCTGGACAGGCAGGTGACAGCTTGTCATGACCAGCCCTTCCACTCAGCCAAGAGAGCAGGGGATGCTGACCTCTGAGGCAGAATGAAAAGAAGGCCAGAATCAGGGGAGCACAGGGATGGGTGGGTTCCTTCCTGGGAGTTTTAAACCTTCCTCCTAGCTTTTAAACATCACATCATCAGTGTCACCTTCTGATGCTCAGAGGATAGTATGGTGATGAGGATTTAACTTGTCTTCAATTATGGGAAAAGATTTCTATTTATTTAGAGGATGGTGACCAGCCCCATGAGGGGGGTGGGGTACTTAGAAGTAAAGGAAGTGGGATGGTATTGCAGCAAGCAGGATTTCTGCTGGCAAGGTGAGCCCTCCTGATGGAGGAGATGTCTGGACCGGAAGGCCTGAGGCCAACACATTCATATGACTGCAAAGTACTCCAAGAGTCCCTGGCTCTCACCTGTGCAGGTATGAGGAAGGGGCATAGCAGGTGGCTTGCTCTGTTGGATGAAGAAGAACCCTTGGGGAGAGGGGTTAGGAACAAATGAGGCTCACTGGGAAGGAATCTGCATCCATGTGAGCAAAGGGGGGCTGAGTATTTTATACTCTGTACAAGGTTTCTCCAAGCACCAGATGACTTGTTTTCCCTAGGATGCTGAGGGCACTGCATAGTCTGCATTCTGCAGGGACCAGGTTTCCCCAGAGCTGCAGGAGAGAGGTCACTACTGGGGCATGGGGAGGGAGAAGGTGAGAGGAGGGGTAGGCATCTCATCGCCATCAGGGCTCTGAGCTCCAAATGACTTCAGCACTGTCCTTCCACATACAGCTTGGCGTTGAATGGTTGTGCTGCTGAGAAACTCTTCGAAAGTTTGAAATCCACTGCTTCAGAATAATTATGCCTTAGGTATAAGACAAATTATAAAGATTGTGTGTCTGTCTGTGTGTGTGTATGTCTAATTTGGTAAACGAAGATAATATATCTGGCAGCAGATTAATTCTCATGCAGCCATCTTCAAGGTCTCCTGCTGATAATCCGCACCCACATCTCCCAGCAGGTGTGATGACAACAGGTGGAAGTTCTATGGAGAGGCAGTTTAGTCTCTCAGCCTCAGACAGCCCACAACAAGCATCGTTGCAGCACCTACTCTGCCCAGCAGTCTGCTAGGGATGTGGCTGTGATGAGACTTGGCCCCATTCTCAAGAAGGAAGATGTCCCCAGTGCCACCCAGCCAGCTCACTATCTTGCCACAGTAAGATTACATAGACAAGCCTACCCAGTTGTGGAGTTTTCCAGGCCAAAGTCTACAGCTGCCCATAAGGGTAATGTTTCTGTACATCTGTGTGTTGCTAAAGTACTTTTCGCTGCCATCTTGTGTGAGATGAAGTCTTAGTAGGGATATAACATGAGTCCTGACACCCATGAATACTGAGGAAGGTGGTCATGGACTTCAAATATTGGAATCATGCTGCATGAGGAATCCTTTTGAAGTGATGTTTATTTCTGAGAGCATCATGCAATGGTTCTAAATTTCATAATGCCCATTCTCTAATAGGTTTAAAATATATAAAACATTGGGGTTTTTGTGAAGATGTAACATGATATGTATGTAAACCAACCAATGTATTAATGTTACTATTGAATAAGAATTTGTGTTGGATTGTGTCCCCCAAAACAGATGTGTTCAGGTTCTGACCTTTTGTACCAATGAACATGACCTTATTTGAAATTTTGGTGTTTGAAGATGTAACCAACTGAAATGAGATCATACTGGATTAGGGTGGGCCCTAAGCCCAAGGGCTGGTGTCCAAATGAGAAGGCTATCTGAGGACAAAGAGACACATAGTATAGATAACACGTGAAGATAGAGGCAGAGGTTGGAATGATGCATCTACAAGCCAAGGAACTCCAAGGACTGACAACAACCACCAGCAACTGGGAGAGAGGCGTGGAACGGATTCTTCCTGAGAGGCTTAGGAAGGAGCATCACCCAGGCAACACCATGACTTTGGACTTCTAGCCTCCAGAACTGTGAGAGAATAAACTCCCGCTGTGTAAAGCCACTCAGTTTGTGGCACTTTGTTACAGCAGCCACAAGAAACTAATACATTGAATATTTACAATTTTATCAGGCACTAGTTTTAAAAATACGGTCATTACATTCCCAGGTGGCAGATCCACCGTGAACTACTATTAGGGGGCAGTGGGATTCAGGAGTGGGATTTAGGTTAATAAACCACGAGGGCCTCTGTAATATTTCCTCAGTGCTATTGATCAGACCTAGGTTGATCTACACCTTGAAGGACTGCTCTTTGCCTAGCAAGGTGAGTGCTGTCGGGGGAGGATGCAAGGGGCAGCTCCACGGAACTACCGCTGATGTGGTAATGAGAACGACAGTTGGAAGGCTGCTCTGTGATGCTGCTGGAGCCATGATTGCTACCCCTACTCTCTGGAGAGGCACAGATGCCTGAGAGAGAATCCACCCTCACAACTACGAGCCATGTCCCAGATGCAGGTGGCCACTCTAGGCCTATGTAGTTGAAGGCAATACTCTCTTCTGGGCAAATCCAGAAAGCCCAGCCTGGTGGTTCTCAAGCTTGGCTACCCATTGGAATCACATCGGGGAAGTTAATTTATTCAGAATCTCCGGGAGTGGTGCTCAAGCATTGGTAGGTTTTAACATGCTTCAGGTAATTCTAATATGCAGTCATTAGTCACGACCACTGGCCAGAAGCAGTGGTTTTCTAGTTCGAGTGTGCATTAGACTCTCCCGGAAGGCTTGTTAAAACACACATCGGAGGGCCATAAACCAGACTTCTGAATCTACTAGTTCTGGAATAGGGTTTGAGAATTTACATTTCTCACAGATTCCCAGTGTGGTTCTCACACGTTGAGAACCACTGGCATAGATCAACCTCGTATAAGCTGTGAACTGAGTGAAGTCTCATCTTGGATACCAACTATGGTGATTGTTAGTGGCTGGGTAAGGAAGGATTCTGAGACTCCGCAAGAAAGAGAGCTGTGACTGATGAGCGCTATCTGCCCAGTGAGGAAATGGGTGGTGGTATAGATGACAAGTGTTTGCCAACTCTGCACTAAACCTCAAAAGATCTTAAAATGATGCGGGGAAAAGGCAGTGAGCTGGCTTCATCAGAGTTTTCATTAGTGTATCTGTGGCCCAAGGGAAATAGAAGGTGAATTGAAGATTACATTGCATAGCAAGCGTCCTTCTGGAGGGACAGTTGGATTCTCCTCTTGGATCAATGACCGTCCTGGCTGTGCAGTTGACCAGCCTTGGTGAGGCATCTGCCTGTGATAGGGGCTCTGCTTCGCCCTTTGTAGACAGTTCAGAAACAGATGGCCCTGCCCTCAGGGTGCATCCATGGGACACACCCTCCTCCTGTTCCCCAGTCACTGTCTACTGCCCTAGACCGAGAAGTCTAACGTGGCTCTAAGTGTTAAGAAGGTTTTTTAGAATGTCTCAGTTTAAAGCACTCTGAAAAGTACACTGACCCATTTCCCCCAACCTGATCAGCAAAGTGATTTTTCCAGATAAGACCCATATCAGCCAAGAAGGAAAAAAAAGTTTCTGCCTAAAAGGTTATCTATCTCCGAATGTTACCAGCTTCTAACAGCCAGTGGAAATGGTTGCTGAATTGCAACTGAGTCTATATAATAAAGAGGCTGTTCCTAGTTCCCCAGGATGCTGGGAATTTGCATGAAAACAGTCTCTCCATCTTCTAAGAGAGTTCATCTGGTCCTGCTGCTTATTTCTATCCAGAAGCCACAATCTTGATAGTGACACTGTAATTTATTACCATGCTAAGGATTATGATGCAACATACAGAGAATTAGAACGTTAGGTGGGAAACAGGCTGCAGGAACAGGTGAGCTTTTGGAGAGGATGGTCTTATTTGTCATGCAAATGGCACACAGAACAGAGAAAAAGGCTGGGAGAAAAGACAACCCCAAAAGACACACTGCATTGGCTGCAGACAAAATTGTTTCTAAATAGAATGTTTTTCAAAGCTTTTCTTGAAGCATTAGCTGCTCCTCTAAAATGAATGACACAATGTATTTCGTACTAGTAATAAAATATGTGATTTGAATAACTACAAATGGAGAGATTTACAGTTGGTGGGGTCCTTGCTGCCTCTCCCCTGAGATTTGTGAGCATTGAAACCCTTCTGTGAGATGCTGGGAAAGGTAATTGCAACCCAAACATCATTTTCCAGCAGCTAGAGAAAGGCCTATTTGGACATAAATTAACTAAAAATATGCGGATGATAGTGTGTGTTTCATGTGTGAAAAACAGAAAGGCCACTTGGCGACGTTTACCAGCTGAGGAAAAAAAAAAAAAAAACAAAACAAAAACCCTGTTCAATCAAGCAGACGTTGTTTCTCTGTACTACACTGTCAGGGAAAACGGCCGTCTTTTCTTACTCACCCTCAAAATAGCCCCTGATGGCTGAGATGTGGGTATTATTATTAATTATTATTATTATTTTATCACATAGCACTTCTTGAGTTTATAATTAAAAAGAAAGGGCGGAGAGACAAGGGCTAAATAATTCACTGATAGCCTTCATTCATTCAACAAGGAGGCAGCGGGTACCAGGCCAGGGTGAGTGGAGGGAAACGGGACGGGACCATTTCTGCCTCGAGGAGGGCACTGTCCAGGGAAATCCCAGTGTGAAGAAGCTCAGTGGTGGCACAGGCTTGGCCTCTCCCTGTGCAATCCCCAAAGCCTGGGCCTTACTATCAGCCCTCCTGAGAGGTCTGCTCCTGGAGACGGTGGGATGCACTGGCCTAATGGGCTTTAGAGCCTCTGCACTTCACTGGCCCAGATGGTGGTCTGCTGGTAACCTATAAAAAGAGCCAGTACCCATCAAGGACCTGGTGGCAAGGGTGTGTCTGCTCTGCTGCCAAAACAAAAATTCCTCCCCAGGGGTGGTGGTGGGAAGGTGAGCCTACAGGGCCTTTGGATGACAAGGTGTGAAGCTAGGACCAGGGAACAGAGGATGGGCAGGGTTGAGGAGGAGGCTAGAAGGTCACCCTGCTATCTACCCTTCCATTCCTGGGCCATGTCCAAGATGTATCCATTGCTTCTCTAAACATAGCAGGAATTGTGCTTGTTCGTGGAGCTCACATCCCCACTGCTTCATTGCCGTCCACCCCCACCCCCAGGCCGACACCAAGGGACCACAGTTCTCCTCTCCCTCTTCAGCCAGTGACCCCTGGCTCTTCCTCTTGTCCCTGTGTCTCTATAGTTCCTGTCTCTGTAAATAGGTCATGATGGCCCTCTCACCTTTGCCCCACATGTCTGTCTCTCATGCCCCCTCAAGTATCCACATATGGGAGGAAACTTGGGTTTCCTGGGGCTCTTAGATAGGGCTGTACCTTCCACAGCAATGTTTCTAGCAGGGGCTCCCAACAGTGAGCAGTGAGAGGTGGGCCTGCCAGGTCAGGTGGATTCTGTCACCAGATGGAGGCTGGCCTCTGCACAGCCATCTTGGAGACCTCTGTTCAGCTCTGTGGGAAGCCTATGGGGTTTTTTCCATTGTCCTCACTGAATCGACTATGGCCTTCACATTTTTTTCCTCCTCCTCTTTATGTGATGTGTCTGAGAGACCGTCCATGGCAACCCATTTTAATAGGGATAGTAGGTATACTCCCTATTCACAGTGTATTTTTGGTGCCTTACCAATGTCCACTAGCTACACCTCTATCCCCTCTTCCTGCCCCCACTCTCCAACAGCTGTTTAAAAATAATCAGTCACATTAAATAGCTCAAGCTCTTCTGGCCTCCTGAACTGCACTCCCTTCTTGGCACGGCTTCTCCTTCAAACAATCCCGGCAGTTAGAACCAAGTCACTTAACCACTCTGTCCTACCGTCTCCACCTGCCAATAGGGATAATAATGCCTAATTATCTCAGAGGGGCGGATGAGGAGCTGTTAGCTAATGCTGGCAGAGCGTGAGATGTGCGAGCGAGGGTGCTCCGCCTGCCACCCAGCATGAGCCCTGTTCTCTGGGCACCTGTCTGCCTCTGGTGGCAGTGAGGGATGTCCAGGGAGGGGCAGAGCCAGCCCCAAAGACCACCCGGAGGGCCAGCTCCTTCCTGTGTACCTTCCCCATCAGTTACATGAACCAGGTATTCTGAGGAGTATTTTACAGACACTGGGAGCTGGGGTGGAGAGGAGAGGGGCCATGGGTCCACATCTTATAAAAGGTAAAGGGGGCACTTGAAACCGGGTCCTTCCATTTCAAATTCTGTGTTGCTTTTTCCTCATAGTGAGTAAAAGGAAAGGTAAATGGAGAAGTGTATCTTTGCATATGGAGGGCAGATGGCATCTCTTTTCTCCCAAAGGAAAAATATCAGCTTGGCTTCTGTTTTATTTTCACAGAGCCTGGCGCCCCGAACTCTCAGGCAGGGGTCCCATCCTACCTGTGCCGTCATCACCCAAGACAGTCCGAGTTCCAGTGAGTTTTGGGGTACAAAAGACCATATGACTATATCACATTTTGGATGTTTGGAGAACACTTGCTGTGAGATAAGAATATTAAGGTGTGCCCCAAAGTGAAATGAGAAAAAATCCATTGCTTTCTTTTTAAAATAAAGCATTGACAAGCACAGTGTACAGACTGGGAGTAAGTTAAGAAGAGTGATGGTACCCTGTGTGAGGGGGTGACGAGGACACGGGAAAACCTCACAAACTATGGCAGGTGTATACACTGGCAAAAGATTTTGGAAAACAAACCAAAATTTAAAATATGCAATTCTTAACATCACCATGAGGGGCAGACAAACCTCATGTACTTCCAGATGTGATACCCTGAGAAGAACACACCTTCACTTATGTAACGTCTAAAGCATAACCTGGGTCTAATCATGAGGAAAGATTGGACAAATCCCAAATGAAGAAGGTTCTATTAAAAAAAAAATGGGGAAGGCAGTATTCTTAAAAAATATCAATATCATAAAAAAAAAAAATGGCTGTGAAAATGTTCCAGATTAAAAGACACTAAATCGACACGATGACAAAATGCAGTATCTGATCCTAGACGAGGTCCTGTACTAGAAAGAAAAAGTGCTAAACAGGACATTTTGGGGTCGATTAACAAAATTAGAACATAGACAGAAGATTAGATAAAGTATTTTATCCATGTTAAATTACTGAAGTTGATAACTATATTATAGTTACGTAAGAGAATATCCCTATTCTTTGGAAATATGAAAATATACATTGAGTATTTGGGGCATATGAGAATAGACAGCCAAGATGTATGCACCATATCTTCTAAGAGTTTAGAAAGAAATATTTGCGGGGTGGAGAGCAGGCAAATAATAAAGAAATGGGGTAAAATGTTAACAATAGGTGAAGCATCTGGGCAAAGATTAGATGGATATCGTTTGTATCATTCTTACTCTCGCAACTTTCCTTTAAGTTTGAAATTATTAAAAAATTTAGATGTGCAAATTCTTTCACCCAGCAATTTCTCTCAAATTTATTTTACAGAAATATCTATACAAGCGTGCACAGAAGCACTGATTTGAAATAATATATCAGAAGCCACATAGATGGCTGTCCCAAAAGAGCTTATTAAATAGTTTCTACAGTTCATTCATACGATGGATGCCTGAGAAAGAGTCTGAGAAACATATAAGGCAGCAGCAAAAGGTCTCCAAAGGCATAAAGTAAGGTACTAAGAAGGAAAAAGTTGTATTCGTGATACATAATTAAGTAACAGAACAAGTCTATGAACAGATATGTAAGCATAGTCTGAGACCATTTTGGAGACCATAAAAATGATATAAAAAGAAATATATACACAATGAAATTGGGACAGAAACACACTGAACTAGTAATGACAGTGATTTCTGGGAATTGAGAAGAGGGGAGACTGCTTCGTTTTTTACTTTAAACATACTTTTATATTTTGTTATTTTTAAGCATTGCTTTTATAAATAAAACCATAATAACATTTTCAAAAATGGCAGTCAAGAAACTTCTTTAAGTCTCTTTTTTTCAAATGGGCTGACCTTCCATGTTGGACCAATGAACTCCCTCTCTCTGAGGACTCTGAATCAGTCCTCCCCTAGATATCGGGGGAGTGAATGAGGGTCACGATGGCCATAGTCTGATGAGCAGGGCTGGAGATAACAGTCACTAAGAGATGCAAGGAAAGGGTCAAGTCCAGGGTTGGAAGAGCAGAAAATGAGGGTCTCTTCCTCCTGCCGAGGAGAACTCAGCTGCATTGGGACAGCCATGTTGTTCCCTGGGTACACGGGTTCTACTCTACAATGACCGTTCACTTACTTGGTGTCTTAGATCTCCAGGGGTATGTTTGTCATTCATTCATTAATTTCTTATTCACTCCACGAACAGCTACTGAGCAGAACATTGAAAGCTCAGGGATGCTGTGATGAAAGAGGTAGCCAAGCCAGCTGCTGGGAGAGAACATGAGGAGGGCGGAAGAGGCTTTGAAGAGCATCTGAGCAGTCTGGAGGAGGGCACTGATGTGAACCAGTACAGAGGTAAGAACAGTGTCGAGGGCACAGTGAAGGCTGGAACATGGGCCGAGCTGCTTGTGGTTGTTACCAAATTCATTCTTTTGGCCTCGAATTTTGTTGACCTCCCTAGTCCTGCACGATGGAGCCCTTGCTTAGGGTGTGCTTGGAGACACAGCTTGATTTAGATTTTAGTCAATGCTGCTTGCATCTTGACCTTTCCCTGATGACTGATCTATTTTCTGATCTACCTTAGGATTTACACTATGTTTTCTCATTTCTTAGAACACTAACTCCTGGAGTTATTCCCACGTTCTCAGGCCTAACTTTCCCACGACCTGGTGGGTCTAGACCCCTAGTCTTTACCTCTCTGCCTGTTCCTTTTGGGCCCACTGGAATCCAGGGATAGATCATCGTATGGGTGTCCCAAAGGCAACCAGGTTCTTTACAGTGGGAAGAGGAGACCCTCAGTTTCTGCTCCTCCAACCCTGAACTTGAGCTTTCTCTGTGACTCTTAGCGGCTGGTATCACCAGTCCCACTCACTGAAGTAGGGGCCTTCCTATTTGTGCCACAGCCTCGAAACTGCCTAGAATGGTGGGATCTGTGTTTCAGGATTTTTGGAATTGTGAGAGTCATGGCAACATCTTCTACTGAAGTCCAAAGACGCCATCTTTTCAGAGGATTCAGAACCCATTTCATCTTGGGCTGGCGAACTATAAGCTCTCTAAAACAGCTCCCATTTCTACCAGAGCCATGGCTTCCCAAGGCCTGGGAACTCATATTTACTGTTCCCCAGGAACCCAAAAAGCTCCAGAAATAATCCTCATCCACAAGTCAAGAGAAACCCTGGGAAATTTCCAACATCTGTGGCCTCCGCACATGGTAAGCAGAAGCCTTGATATCTGGCTTTGTTGCTCCTGGAGTTTCTACCTCCTATAGGAACATTTTGGGCTTTAACCTTTCTGGGCTCTCCGGGGCTGCATTTTACTGCCTGTGGCAAAGGACGGGTGAGATTAGGACAGGTGGAAGGCAGGGCATCCTAGCTCTGGAGCCAAGCAGGCATGAAGGAAGAGGAGCAGGAATTAAAAAGCCAGCATATCTGTGGGGCTGAGAGAAGCTTGTCTGCTTCCCCCTCATCCTGCTCTCCCCTCTCCTCAAGTAAATCACAAAGGTGTGGGCGGAGTGAATAGTGATAGAATAAGACCAGACCTAAAAAGCCATAGCCTAAAACAGGGAATGGCAACCTGGGAGCAGATGAGAATCTTACTGTTTTTATCCAAAGATTATTCTGAAACATCCCAGGCAATAATCAAAGAGAATGTGATCTTCAGAATGTTATTAGGTCGAGTTTCCAGGCAGAGCAAAGAAACATTTGATTGGGTTATGGAACTACCATCCAAAATAGCCCTTTGTCAGGGACAAGTGTTGACATAGTGGCCGGAGCTGGAAAACATCATTTTGCAGCCGTCATAATACAGACTGGTTCAGACAAGAATCATCAATGAATGCTAAAACTAGAGGTGGGGGGACTTTTGATGAAAAGCAGGGTATTACATGGCCTATCTCCCCACAGATTGTTTTATACATTATAAGAGAAAAAAAAATATGTAATATATATTGTATATAACTATACATTGGAGAAGTTGGACAAAACCTTGAACAGGTGATCAAAATTAACAACATCAATGAAGGGCAGATGGACATCATGTGTCCTAAGAGATGATACTGTACGAGGGATACAATCACTCATGGAGGATTATGGCCAAGAATGCAGAACCTGAATCTGATTATGAGGAATGCCAGAAAACCCCCCGAAGGAGGAATGTTTTATTAATGAAAAAAGGTGACTGTATTCTTAAAAAATGTCAATGTCATAAAAGACAAAGAAGAAAGACAGTGGAAATGCTCCAGATTGAAGGAGACTAAAGAGACATGACAACTAAATGTAATACCTGATCCTGGACTGCAGATCCTGGAAGGAATCCACTTCCAATAGAGAACGGTTTCAACAAAATTAAAAATCATATCCATTTTCTTTTAAATTTTATCTAAATGAAAAAGGTTCTTAAAAATCCCCTCTTCAGTTGATTAGATATCTAAAGGAGTTCTCCAAGCAAATGACAGCATTCCCTTCTGAAGCTTTTCTTACATAGAAGCCATTGAGGAGATTCCCAAGACATTTCTATCGTGACTTCAAATGCAGACAGAAAATAAGATATAATATAAACAATGCCCTAGCTTTGGAGCTCCTACAATGTAATAAAAATTCCCTAGAATATTCTTTAAAGACCAATATTAGTCTGTAGAGTATGGTTGGGGACTGAAATATTAACCATATAAAATGACCTACTGTCATCACCTCTGATGGCCTGTACTTTTCAAATACTGTACTTGTAGTGGCAAAATCCTCGTTTGAAAGGAAACCTTGGAGAAAGCTCAATATCTACGATAGATAAGAGAGGCGAGGCTGTGGTTGGGGCAGGGTGGCAGTCTGGAGTCAAGCTAGGTTTCCCCATCACAGCCAAGCGGTGCCCCTGACCCAAGTCTTATTAACTCTAGGACATGGAGAGGAGCACTGGCCACACGGATAGAGAGACATTCTGGAGACTTGTATACAAAGGGCAAACCCACATTTTTTCTTTCCTTTACTTCTCATATATGTTCTAACATGATTGTTTTAATTTGATCTTATTGAAAACCCTAAAAGTTTTCCCTGTCTCAGATGGTTAGGACTACTAATGGTTTAACTATTTAGTATGCCTAAATGGAGTGTATGCTTCCTGAAGGTAACTGAATGGACTCTGATAACCTAATAGAGGCATTTCTGCTATAATGTCATACACGTATTTCAAAAAGGCTCATATTCTACAAAATTGCATAATTAAATAACAGAGACTATGGGGGAAATTACATTTGGAGACTGTTCAAAATTTAACAAAAACACGACAATCCTAATAAAAATAGGAGCACAGATAAGTTACAAGCTGCATTTGTACCAGTGTATCAGATAGTCCGCAGTTTAGACTCTGCAGGTCCTGAGGACAGCCACATCTCATAGAGATCTGTTTCATCAAAATTAATAATCTGATTCAGAGTAAATCTTCCTTGTTAAAAAATAAAATAAAATTTAACATGATGAAAAATGTGTTCGTAGTTTCCTCATTTTTACTCTCAGATAACAGGGTAGAAAATATAGTCATTTTGGAGAACACTAAACCAGCCATTACTTGCACTAAAGAAAGGCTCTCCTGTACATGTTCAACTTTTTTCTTAAGGTCTTCTCATTATGCTAAGGCTTTCTCTTTAATTGTAAGAAAGCGTGACCCTGATTGCTTCAAAACATAAATACCCTAGGAAAGATCATATGAGAACCACAGGATTTCCACATTATACTGGCATCATTCCCCCACTGACCAATCACTAGTGAGTTTGCATTGAAGAAACAGGCTCTGCCACAGAACAGGCTATATAGCTCCATTCTCATTCTTACAAGGCACCTGAGACAGCAAACGGATGTTTATCAAGCGTCCACGGGGTGACAACTTCTCTGCTGGGCGTTCACATATTTAGTATCATCCAATTCTCACAATCATAGTAAGAGATTTTATCCCCATTTTAGATATTAGAAACTGAGGATCCTGAAGTAAATACCTCATCCAGTTTCAAATTGTGTCAATCGCAGAGACAGTGTTTAGAATTTGGTCTCATTGCCATCCAAGTTTGTGCTCTTTACATTATATTATTTTGATTTTATATTAGGATCCTACTACTTGCATTGTTAACTAAAAAGAACTGGTCTCACTCATTACTAGTCATATTTAGCACGTAATATATTGTTAGAACAGATTTTCCCTCAAAATCAGGTAAAATGTTTTAAGAGCCAGAATAATTTATTCTAGTTCATCAGCTTTTATTTTCTTACATTTTTACAGGACTTTAGAAGTTTACTAAAGCACTTTCAAGACAGTATTTTTCTTTTGATCTTTATAATAATCATGCGATATAGATCAAGTACAATCTATTATTCCCATTCAATAGATAATGGAACAGAGCCTCAGAGAGGTAAAGTAACTTACCCCAAGTTAATAATTGGCAGGGCTAGTATTCAAACTATGTTTTTTCTGCCTCAAAATTCAGCCTGTCCTTATAACTGCTGAGGGAACCGCCTTCAGAATTACCTACTGTGAAGTCCTGTGTATTGAATCTGTCATTAGAGCTATTGGACCGAGTTATGTTACACAATTTAAAATGTGGTAAAAACATTGAAAACTAAAGCAAGGAAAGGATGAGTTTAGTGTGTTTGTTATTGATGATAATGACCACTTGTAAGGTAATGGGTATTAAAAGTCTGTACAAATAAACAAACCAAAAAATTGAGTAGCGAGTTTTAAACGATGGTGTCTTATTTACTTACTAAAATAATTTTCTAATACTGGGAACTGTTGTAGAATACTAATCATTATTTTGGATAACAGAACCATAACATGTACAATGGGAAAAAGTAATTTACGAGGACCGTAAGCTATCTTAAAGTGATATTAAGGGATCAGCCTCCCTCCTATCTACCTCCCCATCTTTCCTGGTCAAACCTTTGCCCTTCTAATTTATCACAGAAGACTAACCAACTACAAAGTCATTTCATACATTTTATTGGTAATGTTACATTAAAACACATAAACTCGCCTTGCTTGGCAATTTGGGGTGAAGTCTCCTGGATTTTCTGCCATCCTCTATGCTCCTTCGAGTAGGACAAATTTCTATCCAAAGGAAAACTTCTCAAAAGTGATGGAGCCTAAAGTCAGGGCCCCATGACCAATCCTGGCTTAGTTATGGGCCAGAGGCCTAGGGTATGAGCCCAGAAAATATACATCTAATAGATGGTAAGTGTGTGGACAAAAGGAGGTCTCCTTGTCCCATCTGGCACGGAGTAGCAAGATGTGAAGCTGTTGGGTGAGCCCTTGGCACAACTGGGCTGTGGCTTTGCATTTTAATAGGAAATTCTTAGATGATTAATGAACAAAGGTCAGTGTTGTTCTTGTCATTTGGGTCACTCCTCCCCCCCCCCCCCCCCCCCCCACCCCCCCCCCCCCCCCCGCCCCCTCCCCCGCAGCCCACCACCACCACCACTCAGCTCTTTGGCCGCAGGAGAATAAAAGAATGAAGACCTGACAGGTCACTTTGAAAAAATAGTCATTGCTGACCAAGAAAAATAAAATATCCTTCTCCAACAAAAGAAAGAGCTAGCCATAAGGAGAGGCGAGCAGCTTGCAACTCACAAGCCGAACCATGGCTTTGAACTTTCCTTTTTGCCGTTTTTTCCTTTTTTATCAAACACCCAGATGGCATGTACTCTCTAAGTGAGCAATATTAGCAGAAGTCTATGTGGATCTTTTCACTGAGCATCTTCTTTTCCTGTTTCCTACTCTCTCGCTTTCTCACAGGGAAAGGGTTTACTGGAATGCTTTTGTGGGAAGATTAAAATAAAATCTTCGCCTCTAAAATCCTTCTCACGTATTCCCCCTGCAGCTAGAGTATCTTGCAGAGTGAGCGTGAGCAGAGTGGCCTTTGATCAGCCATCCTCCTGGTCTTTCCCTTCCTCCCTCACTGTGCTCTCTCTCTTCTTTACACTCCCTTTTTTATTTTACTTCTGGATCTGTACACTGTACTGGATGAGAGTTCCTTGGCTGTCTTCAGATTTTTGAATTCAGCTCTCCCAGAGGAAGTGTAATATGCTCAGCCTTGATAGTGCTGGTTTTAAGCTTCTGGGGTCTTTAGAAAATCACTCTTGCTTCTGTGTGCTCTGGGAGAGCTGGATTGAAGGGCCTGGTTTCCTTTTTTTTTTTTTGGATAAACACCTTGTCTTCTAGAGATTCTGTAGACCCACAGGCCTTTTTTTGTGAGAAGGCTCTGCCCCATGGAGGGCTCCGAGGTCAAGCCCTATTAGGTCCTGGAGGTGCTATTAAGCTGGGGACATGGGACGAGCACCACCGCCCCCACTACCAACTTCTCTAACAATGTACATAACTAGAGGGAGATTTGCAAAGACTCCCAGAATCTCAAGGCTGGTCAGGGCCTTCAGAACGTGAGCAGTCCCTTTATTTAACCTCTTGTAGTCATAGCTCTTGGAAGGCAATGCTCCTGCAGAGATGCACTGCAACCCCAGTGAACTCAATGAACAACGATTCTAAAGCGGGTTTTGTTTTGTTTTAACTTTTCTTAAATCTCATGCAGTCAGGTTTCCCTGAATCCTTGGTAAGCTCCGGTGCATCCAAGACCCTCCACATTGTGTCTCACCCTAAATCCATTATAATCTGACTACACACTCATTGCACATTTGTCCAGTGATGGGGATGGACTCATGAATTCGCATGAGTTTGTTAGGGTCACTGGTGTCTTAAAGCAACAGAAATTTATTGTGTCATAGTTCCGGAGGCTGGAAGTGTGAAATGAAGTTTGTATGGTCATTCTCTCTCTGAAATTGATAGGGGCAATCCTTCCTTACTTCTTTTAGTTTCTGGTGTTTGCAGGTAATTCTTGATGTTCCTTGGCTTGTAGATCCATCAATCTAATCTGTGCCTTCATTATCACATGGTCATTTTCTCCCTGTGTTTGTCTGTCTAAATTTCTTGTTTCTTATAAGGACACTAATGATTGGTTATAGGGTCCACCCTCATCCAGTCTTACCTCGTCTTAACTCGATTATGCCTGCAAGGACCCTATTTCCAAAAAAGGTCACATTCACAGGTACAGGGGGTTAGGACTTCAACATTTCTTTAGGGGGAACACAATCTAAGTGATAACAGGGCCCCTCCAGGGCTAACACACTATGATTCTGTTGGCCTGCACACCCCCTTCCCAACACTGGCCAAACAAGCCTGTTAACTACCAGGTATTCTGTGGTCTCTTTTATTCTGATGAGACAATTACTTCTTTTTGGAAAACCCTCAGATTCTGAGCCCTCATAACCTTATCCATTTACACATCCACCCATCCATTCATCCCATATACAATTGCTAAGTACCTTTTATGTGCCCAGTTTTACCACTCAGTTCATATCTAACTCATTTGAGAATCTACTTCCTCCCCTTCTCTCACCTCAACTGGAAGTGGTCTTTCTCTATTCTCAGCTCATGGTTCCAAACTTTTATTTATCGAGCACCCAGTCAGAAAACTAAACCTGTACCGTAGTGAATGTTTTATAGATACTACCACTAATCGACATATTAAATATAAAATTTAATTTCCTACTCTCACAGATATCCTTGCCTCTTACATGAAATCATTGATCCTTGATTGATTAGTTCATTGACTTCTTGACTAACTCTTATTGGGACCTCAGTTGAGAAAGTGAAATCTGGCTTGTCACCCTCTGCTAGGAGTGTTTTCAACCAGAGGCCCTCACCATTCAATCCACCATTTCTTCACAGGGCTACCCCCACCACCCCAGTCCCTGAGGACTTGCATCTGGACTTCTGTTTCTAGTTCTTCCTCTCCTCCTATGCCCTGGAATTCACAGGTCGTAGCAAAGCTACTCTGGGACCACTTGGGCTGCTCACACCGTCCCTATATTTCAATGCTGACTTACCCCTATTTACCACGTCTCCCAGCACCCTGTCTGTGCTTGAGCACAAGCTCTCCCGGCACTCTCCTCTCCTTTACATTTGGTCTTCACTGAGAAAGTAGAATCTGTGTCCAGCTCTGGGACGGTTCCCATGAGACAATGGCTATACTCTTCCCCTAATTAACTCATTTCCACCCCTGGGTTTCAGCCCAGAAGTTCCTACCTCAGAGTCCTACGATATATACTTGATACACACTTCTTCATAGCACCTGACAACTGTAATTACATAGTTAATTGAATGGTTAGTTGTTGAATATCTACCTTTTTTGCTAGGAAGGAAATGCAAGGAGCTCAGGAACCAACTGTTTTGTTAACTGCTGTTGTGCTTTGTACATAATAGGTACATAATGGCCCAGGGAGAGATAGGTGCTCAATAAATGCGCTGGCTGAGAGCATAGCTAGTAGATGCATTACATGGGCCCACCCCTAGGAGGCCAAAGTCCTCCTTCCTATGTGCCTGTCGTCATGCCTATCATCACGTAGGAGGGGTGGGCCGAGAGATGTGCAGAGAGATGTGCCGTCTGAGAAACCTGACTTACAGCAGAGAGATGTGCCGTCTGAGAAACCTGACTTGCTCCTTACTCATGTCCTTAGGGTAGGAGCTGGCTCAGATTCTGAAATCCCATCCTGATCTCGCTCATGCTAATAATACACTGGCCTTACTAACAAGAATTATGCTGAGTTTTTTTCAAAAGAGCATTTCAGTCAAGGCCTGATAGCCCTCACTACGCACCTGGTGACAAAATGGCCCAGGGAGAGATAGGGAGGAAGGAGGCAGAACTGCCTGAAGAATGATTTGAATAGCAGAGCATGGGCTAGAGTGGCATTTGAATTATTCCTCCCTCAACTTAATTAATGCTACAAAAGAACTTCCTGGGGACCAGGACTCGGTTTTATTCTGGCTGCAATTAAAGGGGTCTCCTCCTCTTTCTCTTGCTTGTCTTTATTCCTCTCCACTCTCCCATCCACCCAAGAGATAGCCTGTTGCCCAAGCTCGCTGATTGAAAGAAGAGCGAGAAATCATAATTTGAAAATGGCCTCATGAGAAAAGCCACAGATCAGAAAGAGAGAAGTATGATTTAAATGTAAAAACCACCAGGAACTGTGGGAAGTAAAGCTGAACCTGGGGTCGCTAGACGGAAAACTAGCAAACCTTTCTTATTCTGAAGAATAAAGGTCCTGGCCTGAGCTGAAATCTGTCAGGCAGAGGGATCAACCCTACTTAGCAGCAACTTCTTAAAGTGGAGCTGCAAAATGCAGACCAAGGGGTCTTTTTTCCAGAAGGCTTCCAGGAAGGATTATCTTTGAGATAATTTTCCGTTTTCTTTGTACCTTTTAAGTATAAGTACATTATTAAGAACTCACAAAAAAATCTAAAACAGAGTAGTACAGCAGCTGAACTCACTTCTCAGTGGTAATAAAAGGAAAAAGCCTCACATTACCCTCTACTGACTCAGAAGCTTTGTGTCTGCACGTGGCTGTCTCTGGGTACCCTGGGTGTGTGTGTTTATTTCTCTGTGTGTCTCTGACTATGCTTCGTGTATCTATATGTGTCTACTGCACCACATACATGTGTGCTATGTCTGCATCACTGATGGCAGCCACTTAACACAGGCTTCAGAGAAAGTTCATAGAGACTTCTTGTTCACGAAAGTCCCCTGAACCATTTTGTCCCCTACAAGGACTACGCATAGCATTGCTGGTCCCTGGTGGGACAGTAAGTCTGGACAGCCCGGACAGGGAGATGCCTGTGCTCCCAGCAGTGCCCTCTGTCGCCTGCTGTTTCAGGGAACGATGACGCCGGTCTGCCACACTTCTGCAGTGTGCCAAAGCAAAGGGGGTCTCAGACTGTTTGTGGCACCCACTTCTCTCATTCAGGTCACATTCAAAGCCTGGCTTGAGGAAGGGGCAGGGTCCCTGAGGCTGATGCTTTGAATCCCTTTCCATTTTCTCTGTGGATCCCCCTCTTTGAAAGACTCTCAAACAAGTTCCCTGTAGAGAAAAGAAATCTCCACCTCAGACTCGGGTGACCCCCTAAAGTGCCCTGAACAATCTTCTTGCCCTAAGATTATTTACTTAAAAAAGGTGGGAGCTAAACAAATGCAAGAGACACTCTCTGAGTTCAACTCCAGTTTACTGGGCAGCCAGCTCACTGAGAACCATGACAATGAAAATGACTGAGTGTTACTTGGTATGTTTTTGATGCTATGGCATAGAAGAATCTCAAGACTGAGGGTGTGCCCACCACAGAGCCCCAGACCAGCATGTGCCTCCAGGTCTTGGGCCCTCCCTGCATCTTCAGACAGAAGTGTCGGTGGGCCAGAGTCATAGGGGCTCCAGCTCATGCAGAGCATGGTGTCCAAGAGTGGCCCTAGGACCTTCATATTTCCCTAGGTTTGGGGACAGGAAATACATTTTCTTTTCCAGCCTGATAGGATAGGGACTCAGTGTCAGATTTACTTTGAGTTTTGTAAAATAAGGTAACTGACATTTCTTACAACACAAGTTTGCGAAGGAAATATATGCCCTCGAAAATAGTTTCGATGCAGTGGCTCTCCAAGTGTGGTCCAGGACTAGTGAGCGGTATCAGCATTATCTGGGTACCTGTGTGAAATGCACATTTCTGGGCCACCTCTCAGACACAGATCTGAAATTCTAGGGGTGGGGTCCAGAAAAATGTGCTTTAACAAGCTCTCCAGGAAGTTCTATGTAGAGGGAAGTGTGAGAACTACAGTTTCAATGGACACAATAATCTCAATTGCCTTTTCCCCCTGCTTTTTCCTGAGAAGTTTTCTTCAAAATTCTTCCATGGTGATCCTATCACTAAGGCTCTCAACTTTCCTTTGTGAATTTTAACATTTCTTGGACTTCTCGAGGCTTTCTGCTTTATGGTTTTCTGTTTTGGGGTGGCTAGGAATAGGCAAAGTTACAGGATCTTTTTTGCCAGGTAGCCTTGAAAACGTACACCTGAGTGTGACTTGCTGCGGGGAAGATTCGGAACCTGGAAAGCACTCGCAGCAGCATCTACAATGACTACATGAGCTGTGACCAGGGCAGGACTTGTACTGAGGGGTTATTTTTACTTTATCACGTGGGGGTCTTAAAAATTCTTACAAATCCCATTGTAAGGATGAGGAGACCAAAGACCAAATTTATAGAGCATAGTTCGAATCCAAGTCCTGCATTCTTCCTACCATGTTCAATGAATCATCTTGCCACACAAGAGTAAAACAGAGTTCTAGAGAGGGTTTTTCCGCCACCTTCCCAGCCCACACTGCTGAAGGCAGAGCTCAACCAGGCAGCATAATATCATATAATAATGGTCAAATTTTTTTGTGAAAGGAAAGGCCCTACAGATTTTATCATGGATGACCATTGTTTTGATGGACGCTCTCTTCCAGAAACACAGTGAATATGGAGGCTGCAGCTGAGACAACAATTCACAGGAATAATGGAGGAGGATGGGACAAGGGTCCGGCCTCCATGGTGACCTGGAATGACTGAAATTCATCACAGGGGGACAAGGCCTCTGCAGAGCACATGAGAGGCAAGCCTGCTTTCCACTGACAGGTTCAGGATGAGCCATAGGGC
This sequence comes from Pteropus vampyrus, assembly GCF_000151845.1. Classification (NCBI taxonomy): domain Eukaryota; kingdom Metazoa; phylum Chordata; class Mammalia; order Chiroptera; family Pteropodidae; genus Pteropus; species Pteropus vampyrus. The sequence goes on along the minus strand of NW_011889001.1, from coordinate 641,269 downwards.
CAGGTATTTGCAGAAATTGCCCTTGGGGAGAGGCTGTCCCTTGTCCCACAGGGAGTTTGTATATACCCTTCATGCTCAGTGCCCCCAGAGAGCAGTGCAGGATATTAGTCTGACACAGATGGGGAAGGTTCTAGAGGAGGTGGAACAGCTGAGCTGTCCTTGAGTAGTCCAGACAGCATAGCATGTTAGGAAGAGCTAGCGAAGGGACCAAGATCAAGGAAGGACAAGGGCGCAACCAGCAAATGACCTGAGAAGATGGTTTCTGCCTCCTGCTACGAGGGGCAGATACCCAAGAAACAGCTCTGTTTGAGGTTCACAGAGGGGGACAGAGCAGGGCAGAGAACATCAGCAAACATTAAAAAAGAGGAAACAAGGAGCAGGAGGACGGGGAAGGCTTAGAAGGAAGCGAGCTTCAGAAGCAGCAGAAACACAGGGTGTGGGAGGACCCAGAAGCATGAGATGAGAGAAAGGAGCAGCGGGGAGAGTAAAGGGGAAGGGGCTGAGGGAGATCAGAGGCGCCTTGAAGACTGAGTGCAGTTCATGATAAAACAGGGAGGCCTGCAGGGAGCAGGGCCGAGGGAAGGCATAGAGCAAGGTTGGAGAATTTTCAGAGACAGCCTGGGGCTCTGAAGGATGGCAAAGTTGACACTACTTTAGCAGAAGAAACCTGGCAGAATACTAAGAAGGGAAGATTTTGCTCACAGAAAGAATGAATAGGGCCTCTTCCTACTGACCAGAAGAGAAAGCAAGCCATGCTGGAACAGCTTGGACTTAACCAGCAGAAAACTGTCATCCAGAGAAGATTTATGGGATCCAAGTAGGGCTCTGTCCACCAATATGACCTGATAAAGGGTACAGATCAGGTTCGTGAATGTGTATGTGAACTCCAAATGCAAAGAGTTAATCAAGGATGTGGTACCTTTCCTGGTATGTGTGCACCTTCTTTTTCTCTTGGTAACGGGAGACAGAACCAGTAATAAGCAGATGTGACCTATGAAGTCAAACACATTGAAAACTGGTCTGTAATACAAGCATGGTGTTATAGACTGAATGTGCATGTCCTCCCAAAATTTATATGTCAAAACCCTAACCCCCAGTGTGATAATGTTTGAAGGTGGGGCCTTTAGGATATAAATAGGTTTAGATGAGGTCATGAGGGTGGGAACCCCATAATGGATTAGTGTCCTTATAGGAAGAGGAAAAGAGACCAGAGCTTGCACTCCCTCCGACCCCAACCCCATCTCTCTCTTTCTCTCTCTCTCTCAGTTTCTCGTGTGAGGATACAGTGAGAAAGCTGCCATTTGCAAGCCAGTAAGAGGACTCTCACCAGGAACTAAATCTGCCAACATCTTGAACTTGGACTTTCCAGCCTCCAGAACTGTGAGAAATAAATGCCTGTTGTTTAAGCCACTTAGTCTCTGATATTTTGTTATAGCTGCCTGAGTAAACTAAGACACATGGAAATGTTAATTTGAATACCCATAAGAGTATTCAGAAATATATCTGCCAAAAAGAAAGTTGTGTATATCACACGGGTGTTAGAGCCCAGCTCATTTATCTTAAGGAATGGGAATGTTAGAGGCAGTTCTGACCTCCTGCCTAGTTTAGTGGGTTTATTTCAATCTCAAGAAAGCACAAAGGAACAAATTTTATCTGTTCATTATTCCAGGAGCCTCGTGGGAAGGAAATACTCCTGAAGCTAGACGTAGCAATTTAAAACGGAGAAGAAAGACCTGGGGGAAAGTATGGCAGAGAATTAAGACAGAATGAGAGATGAAGGTT
>NW_011889001.1:637062-639437 GCF_000151845.1 Pteropus vampyrus | reverse complement strand
CATGATAAAACAGGGAGGCCTGCAGGGAGCAGGGCCGAGGGAAGGCATAGAGCAAGGTTGGAGAATTTTCAGAGACAGCCTGGGGCTCTGAAGGATGGCAAAGTTGACACTACTTTAGCAGAAGAAACCTGGCAGAATACTAAGAAGGGAAGATTTTGCTCACAGAAAGAATGAATAGGGCCTCTTCCTACTGACCAGAAGAGAAAGCAAGCCATGCTGGAACAGCTTGGACTTAACCAGCAGAAAACTGTCATCCAGAGAAGATTTATGGGATCCAAGTAGGGCTCTGTCCACCAATATGACCTGATAAAGGGTACAGATCAGGTTCGTGAATGTGTATGTGAACTCCAAATGCAAAGAGTTAATCAAGGATGTGGTACCTTTCCTGGTATGTGTGCACCTTCTTTTTCTCTTGGTAACGGGAGACAGAACCAGTAATAAGCAGATGTGACCTATGAAGTCAAACACATTGAAAACTGGTCTGTAATACAAGCATGGTGTTATAGACTGAATGTGCATGTCCTCCCAAAATTTATATGTCAAAACCCTAACCCCCAGTGTGATAATGTTTGAAGGTGGGGCCTTTAGGATATAAATAGGTTTAGATGAGGTCATGAGGGTGGGAACCCCATAATGGATTAGTGTCCTTATAGGAAGAAGAAAAGAGACTAGAGCTTGCACTCCCTCCGACCCCCCACCCTCTCTCTCTCTCTCTCTCTCTCTCTCTCTCTCTCTCTCTCTCTCTCAGTTTCCCATGTGAGGATACAGTGAGAAAGCTGCCATTTGCAAGCCAGTAAGAGGACTCTCACCAGGAACTAAATCTGCCAACATCTTGAACTTGGACTTTCCAGCCTCCAGAACTGTGAGAAATAAATGCCTGTTGTTTAAGCCACTTAGTTTCTGATATTTTGTTATAGCTGCCTGAGTAAACTAAGACACAGGGAAATGTTAATTTGAATATCCATAAGAGTATTCAGAAATATATCTGCCAAAAAGAAAGTTGTGTATATCACACGGGTGTTAGAGCCCAGCTCATTTATCTGTCCCTCTTAAGGAATGGGAATGTTAGAGGCAGTTCTGACCTCCTGCCTAGTTTAGTGGGTTTATTTCAATCTCAAGAAAGCACAAAGGAACAAATTTTATCTGTTCATTATTCCAGGAGCCTCGTGGGAAGGAAATACTCCTGAAGCTAGACGTAGCAATTTAAAACGGAGAAGAAAGACCTGGGGGAAAGTATGGCAGAGAATTAAGACAGAATGAGAGATGAAGGTTTAGGATCAACTAGGAAAAACTAGAAAACTTTAATAGCTATTAATGATGTCTTCACTTATAAAGTAAAACAAGATGTAATAGAAGATGGTGATGTCAAAAAATCTTGAAAGAACTGCATGAAAGAGGAGTATTAAGATGGAGTAGAGCATTCTTAAGGTTTGTTTTATGACACTATTGGTTAAGGGTAATAAGCTGAAGGTTCCACTTTTGTTTGGAGGAGTATGCTTCTAACACATGGGGCCTCCAGCAAAAAACAGCAGAGGAGAAGAGAAGAGAAGAAAAGAGAAGAGAAGAGAACAGAAGAGAGAAAAACAAACAAACAAACAAACAAAAACAAAACTACCTGAGGACCAGAAACTGAACAGCAAGAGGAGAGTTTTATCTTTCGCAGTTGACAGGCATCACAGCCTATCCCTTGGCTAGAACTCCGGTGATTTAAAACCATCCCCTTTCTTGCTGGAGGAACCAAGGGAAGGAATTCAGGATAATCAGGGATGCTGAAGAGTTGGGGGAGAATCTCTGAAAACAAGAGAGCAAAGGAAAGGAAATCCTAGATTCTGGGTATAAACTTTTCCCGATTCTCTGGCTGATCCTTGAACCATACACGTATGAGACAGACTGAAAACCACAAGATCTGAAATCTGAACTGTTGCCCACTGCAGACAGGACAGAGTCTGTGGGTTTAGTCCAACCAAGTTAACTTCCTGCTAAATCAAAAACATCAACACTCTTTGGATCAATGTAACAGAAAATACCATCTTTACATTATAACATTCATAATGTACACAGTATAAAATTACTAGATATACAAAGAGCCAAGAAGATGTGATCTATTTTCATGGGGAAAAACAGATGCCAACCCAAGGGCGACCCAAACTAAAACAGCTATTATACTTATGCTCAATGAGATAAAGAAAAATATGCTCATGATGAATAAAAAGATAAGACATCTCATCTGAGAATTAGAAAGTATAAAAGAAATATTAATAAGAAATTACGGTAGTTAGCATTAGTGTAATGGCTAGGTGGAGAGCCAGAGGAGAGAAAGAGCAATTAGGGGGATTATTTTATAAACTATATCAATGTCTAACCAATGTACTGTA
>NW_011889001.1:634483-635467 GCF_000151845.1 Pteropus vampyrus | reverse complement strand
CTATAGTAACCATGAAAAAATATAAAGAAGTAGTGGTGAAAAACCAATAGATAAATGAAAGTTAATAACCTGCCACCTCTGCCTGAAGATTGGGTAGAGGAGGGTACAATACTGCCTGGCCTCTGCTTGTATCACTCAAAGGCCAGCAGAGCCAGTTGGTGAAGATGGCAGCTGACTTGGACTCTAAAGACAATATTTTGCTGGGCCTTTGGGAAAAAAGGGGGAAAATAAAGAGAAACAGGCTTTCTGGGACATCATTAATGACCAATATTGGACAGGGGACCAGCAAACTGGGGCCAGAGAGAAAACCATGGTGCTCTGAGCACTGGACTCTGAGTCTGGAGACTTAGACTGAAGGGCCAAAGCTGCACTGACAAACTATGTGACCTCAAATAACTTGTTTACCTAAGAAAATTTTAATGTAAGGCATATTCAAATGGCGTTTTTGTCTCACATCATTATATAGGTGATTCAGGGTCATTAAAATGTTAGTCCTTCCAAAAGTAGAATAGAATTCCATTAAAAATCCAAAGGTGAGTGTATATGTATGTGTGCATGTTTTGGAACGAGACAAAGTGCTTTTAAAATGCACTTGAAAGAAAAAAATATTTGAGAAGTGCCAAGAAAGTTTCTTTTTTTAAAAAAAAGAAAGAATGAAGGATAACTTACTTTACCCAAACAGTAAAATTCACTAAAATTAATATAATCAGAACAATACAGATAGTAAAACTTTTACTAAAGTTAATAATCAGAACAATACGGTTTGGCACACAAATCAATAAATAGATCAATGGAGTAAAATTGAGAATCAAAACATAGTTCATATAAGAAACATAATATATGACAAGTATAACGTGTGATTCAATAAGAAATGGGTAATGTATTTAATAAATAATACTGGCATAATGATCTATTCACCTGGACGAAAACAGAGCAAGAATATATACACTAGTACATATTCGAAAACAAATTTGAGAATTGCCT
>NW_011889001.1:620412-633738 GCF_000151845.1 Pteropus vampyrus | reverse complement strand
TAAAAAAAAGAAAGAATGAAGGATAACTTACTTTACCCAAACAGTAAAATTCACTAAAATTAATATAATCAGAACAATACAGATAGTAAAACTTTTACTAAAGTTAATAATCAGAACAATACGGTTTGGCACACAAACCAATAAATAGATCAATGGAGTAAAATTGAGAATCAAAACATAGTTCATATAAGAAACATAATATATGACAAGTATAACGCGTGATTCAATAAGAAATGGGTAATGTATTTAATAAATAGTACTGGCATAATGATCTATTCACCTGGACGAATATATAGAGCAAGAATATATACACTAGTACATATTCGAAAACAAATTTGAGAATTGCCTTTTTGTCTATGGACAGGAGGATGGATAAATAAACAATGAATAGTACAATAAATAGAAACAAACTACTATTACATACAACAATATGAATGAATCTCACAAAGTAGCTAGATATAAAGAACATATACTGTGTGATTCTACTTAAGTGAAGTTCTAGAAGAGGCAAAAGAAACTTGTGGTTGAAGAAAAAATCAGAACAGTGTTTGCCTCTGGGTGTGAAGTGGGGGTGGAAATTTACTGGGGAGGGACATGAGTGAACTTCCCAGTGTGAATGCAATGTTCTGTATCTTGAAAGGAATTTAGGTTACTTAGTTGTACGCATTTGTTAAAACTCTGTAAATACATACTTAAGATTTGTGCATTTCCTTTTATGAGAATTTCACCTTAAACAAATACTTAACTATAAACAAATACGTAACTCTAGTTAAAGACATATATGTGGAAGTGGTTAAGGGTGATACGTATTGATGTCTGCGATTTATCTGGAAATGCATCAACAAAACAGGATGGAGTGATACATAGACAGAGGGATGGATCAGATGGATAGTCATATGATGAAGCAGACATAGCAAGATATTAATTCTAGAATTTAGGTGGTGGGTACATGGCTGTCCTCTGTTAAATTCTACCAAGTTCTTTGTATGCTTGAGATTTTTCAAAAATTTTGAGAAAAATAAATAAAGTTTAGCTGTATTAAATATTTAAATACAGAACGATAACCCAAATAAAATAAAGGAAATTTTAAAAAGCATTTTATAACGCTGGAGTGAAGAGAGCTTTTAAAACAAACCAGAAAACCCAGGAAGACATAGAGGAAAAAGATAGGTATTTTTGACGACATGAATATTAACTACTTTTAGAAGCCAAAAGATATCATAAACAGTATCAAAAGAACAATAGATGTTGGAGGCGGAACTAACTGTATCATGAGGCAGACAAAGGTTTAGCATCCCTAATATAAAAAAGACTTCCTATACATTTCTAAAAAAAACAGCAAATAATTTGATAGAAACATAGGTAAAGAACAAAGACGAGTCCCAGTAACTATGTGAAAAGATATTAATATCTCTAGCAGTCAGTTGAAAATGCAAATTAAAACAAAATGAGGTATCATTTTTCATCTTTGGATTGGCATATTTTTCAATTGATCACCTCCAGTGCTGATGAGGATGCTGGAAGATAGGTACCATACACTCCTGGTGGAATGTGAATATTTACAAACTTTTAGAACAGTAACCTGTCAGTGAGAATACCCGAGAGACACACAAGATGCAGAGCAATAGCCATAGTATTATTCCATTTTTATAAAATCAAAAATTTCAAATTTCGAATGAAGAAAAATGTGCCAAGAGACATACCTAACTGTTGAAATGGATGCTTCGGACAGGGGTTGGTAAACTATGGCCTAAGTACCAAATCTGGCTGATCACCCGGCTTTTTATAATTCATGAGCTAAGAATGGTGTTGATACCTTTTTAGAGGGTTGCATTTTAAACGGTTATGTAATTTTCTACATAATATTCTCATTTTGCCTGTTGGCCAGCAAAGCTTAAAATATTTACTATATGGCCTTTTGGTTTACTGACCCTTGCTTCAGGGGAATGTAGTTTCTTAGTTATCCTTTTCCTCTTATTTGTCCGTATTGTTTTCATTTTTATAATAATCATGTATTACCTTTGCAAGTTTAAAGAAAATAGGTAGGTAGGTAACAGGTAGGTAGGTAGATCAATCACTGTGGATGCTGTTGCAAATGGACATAGAAGACAAGAGAAAGTCAGGGGAACTAGTTGGAAGCTACTGTAACAGTTGAGGTGAAAGAAAATGGTACTTTGAAATATAATATATGACAAGGATAACATGTGATTCAATAAGAAATGGGTGGGAGCAGAGAGATGGAAAGAACCAGATTTAATAAGAACCTATAGGAGTTATCGAAGGATTGGACGTGGACAGTGAGGCACAGAGAAAAATTAAGACTGATTCCTAGGTTTCAGTCATTAGTGTGGGTAAGATGGAGAGAGTGGATATGAAAACTTGGAGAGAAAATTAAGTGCTCTCTTTTGGACTTGTGGAAGTTCTAAATGGAATTGTGTGAACTAAGCGGTTGGCCACAGATGATTAGAGTCGCTTGGGATTTGCAGGGCAGCGGAGTGGGGGCGGGGGGAGGTGGCGAGCAGGAAACACAAAATTAAGAGTATTCGTGAGGTAGATGGTACTTAAAGCCATCTGGAAGCAATGGAAAGGGAGAAGAGAAGGAGAGCGAGTCTACCTGGTGACAGAGTGCCAACCCAGCAGGTGCCTGCTCCCTACTGACAAGTCTCTGATGCCATTGTCTAACTGTTTGGATGCCCCCAAATGATCTGTTCCAGAATGCTCGCTTCCCATTGGCTTCAGAGTAGACACTGACCCTTCCTCATAGCCTGTACCCAAATCCCCGTCTGGTTGTCCGGTTGCTATTGTTTCTCTCAGATGGGTGGAGCTCTCAGAACCTGGCTCCCCCATTGGAAAAGATGAGTCAGGTCCCAGTCACTCCCAATATGGCCCTGCCATAGGTTCCCAGAGATGTGCAGCTACCTTCTACTCATGCCATCCTTTTACCTGAAAATACCAAGAAGGACTCACCAAAGAGCTAGTGTAGGTGGGGTCTGAGGTGTCATCCTGGAGGTAGCGGGAAAGGCCAAAGTCAGACACCTTGCAGACCAGGTTACTGTTGACCAGAATGTTCCTAGCAGCCAGGTCCCGGTGCACGTAGTTCATCTCGGCCAGGTACTTCATGCCAGCGGCAATGCCCCTGAGCATCCCCACCAGCTGGATGACCGTGAACTGTCCATCATTTTGCTGTAATAAGACACAAGGGGCATTGGGATCAAGATGGGCTTCAGCAGTTAAACAAAAGTTGAGGTGCCATGGCCTTGCTGCTTGTCAGCCTCTGTCAGCACTGGGCAAAGCAGCTCACTGCCTCCTCCCTCCCTCACGGCCATCCTCATCCCTCTCCTTGAATGCTCTCTCTTTTCCTTGCCAAATCCTGTCAATTTCATCTCCAAATTACATCTCAAACACATCCACTTCTCTCTTTCTCCACTGCCACCATCCTAACCAAGTCATTGTCATCCATCACCTATAACAGCTTCTCTGCACCTGCCTACTGCCATCCATTCTCTATACCAGCAGTGCCCAACAGTTTTGGCACCAGGGACTGGTGCTCCTGTGAGAATCTAATGCCTGATGATCTGAGGTGGAGCTGAGGCGGTGATGCTAGCACTGGGGAGCAGCTGCAAATACAAATGAAGCTTTGCTCACTTGCCCACCACTCACCTTCTGCTGTGTGGCCCAGTTCCTAACAGGCCACAGACCAGTACCAGTCTGTAGCCAGGGTTTGGGGTTGGGGACCCCTGCTCTATACAACAGCTAAAGCCCTCTTTGCAAGACATAAATTAGGCATGTCACTCCCTGGCTTAACGCTCTCTAATAACCTCTCATCGCATTAAGAAAAAGCTCCAAACTCCTTAGCATGGCTCACGAGATCCCAGGGGATCAGCTAGTGCCTCACCTTATACCAATGTATCCCTCGCATCTGTGCTAAAGCCACAGCGACTGGCATCTTTTCAATCCTTTGCCAAGCTAAGCTGTTCCTGCCTTAGGGAACTTACACATGCCATTCTCTCGCTTTTCCCCCACAATCGACACCTACTTGCCCTTCAGGTCTCCACTTAATGTGGTTTCCTCAGAGAGGATGTCTCTGTAACTAGTCCCCACCTCCAAAAATAATTAGCACTTTCTTACTACTATTTTTCAGTGTATACTCTTGTTTTTCTTTTCTTAGCACATATCGCAAGTTTTAGTTGTGTGTGCACGTGTGTGTATCTGCCCGTCTGTCTGTGTCTGCTACTCAACTCTAAGCTCTTTAAGGATTAGAATCCTCCCTCCGTGGTCACCACTGTACTCCCAGTGTTGAGAACATTAATGTAGTTAGAAAGAGCTCAATAAACATGTACTGAATGAATGACTGGTATATCTCCCTGTTTCAAGAATTAAATGTTAAAGCATCTTCCTGGAGTACTAGCAGGGCTATTAGCCTTGACACTGTGATAATCATACCAACCTCATAGGGATCTGTGGTGCAGGAGAAAGGCACACATGGTGTCTGGCACGTGGACCTTCCTCATGAACGGGAGCTACTGCTGCTTCTCCTCATGCTGACCTGCAGTGCTGCCCTCTCTCCAATCATGAGTGGGCTGTTTCTTGGGTGGATGCCCTCCTCAATGGTTAGATGACAGACTCCTTAGTGAATAAATCTGTGCCATCCCACTGCCTCCCCAAAGTCTCTGGGTCTTGGGTCTGCACACACTGGTTAAATCAGTGGACTCTGGGCCATGCTGCTAAGAACACATTTTCCCATCTAGTCCAGCCCCAGCTGCTCCCCAAAGGGCTCTGAGTTGTCTTCTGTACATAGAGCATGGCCCAGGCATTGAAATGCTCAAACTGGGGGAGACGTGGGAGGAGGCGGACCCCCAGAGTCCAGTCTAGTTACCTGAACACAGGTCTTAGGCAAGACAGTCACTCCCTTTGCCCCACTGTCCTCATGTGAAATGCAGAAAGCATAAACAGTTTAAGGAGCTCCCATTTATTGAGTACCTACTGTGTGTGATACAATATACAAGGTACTCACATGAATTATCTCAGTTAAATATGTATGGAGCACATCATTTATGCATGTGCTTCTGCAAAAGCATTTTCTATGCAAAAACAACTATGGAAAAATAAAAGAACTGTTATAAAACTACGCTGTTTACTAGAGAAAATCCCAACCGTCGAAAAGTCTAACAACGATAACATAAATTATTGAAGACTCTATTCCTCATGCAAGATTGCAAGCCTGGGTCTGTGTTCCAAGGTTTTGCCCCCCGATGAGTTGGAGGAGTGAAGCAAACTGACGCTCCCCCACTCCTTTCTGAGACCCCTACCGAGGAGGAGCCCCAAACACACTGGAATTGACACACCTCCACATGCTAGGCTTTTTCTAACTTAAACCATAACCACCTTTCACCGTCCCAGAACGCGTTCTCCACAATATTTTCTTCTCACCAACTCCAAAAGAAAGTGCAGAGCTTCTTTTGGGAAACTCTGATTGGCTCTCAGCACATGGTACCTGCCTGTGAAAGCTGGATGTGCCATTGAGTTATGTAAATTCTCCTTCTTACTAATGAACTTCAGTCAGCACATCCTCAAGAATTAGCCAGGCTTTTGCTAGCACCATTCCTTTTCTCTAAGTAGGTCTCTGGGGATCTGCCTCTCCAGAAAGCTGTCATGCAACTTTTATGTATTAGAAACTGTATCTCAGCCTAATGTCACAAGGGTCATATTTTAGCAGTTCGGTTTGTTACTTCCTCTTCATGAGTGTAGACGACAATGCTGTTGAAAACGAATGTCTCCCTAAAGAAGCCAGCTTGTATATAGAAGTCGGGAGGGGCCCTGGTGGTAGCTGTAAATGACGTCGAGAAGAGCAATGTTGAATGAATGTACAGCAATGTATCTTTGTTTCTACTTTAAGTCGTTTAAGTCTTCATAGACCTGCTTTATTATTTGATTTGTTTTAAAATTTAAATCAGTCATCCTTAGAGTTTCTAGGGTAAACAAGGGTAAAAAAGTGATTAAAAGTCCAGGCTTTGGAGCTAGGCAGACCTGGGTTGGACTGAGGGTCTGCTGCTCACTAGCTGCATGCTCATGGCCAAGATATTTAATCTCCAGGGCAGTGATTTCCACATCTCTAAAGAACATAGTGTCCATTCTTCATAGGATTGTGGTGTGGTTAAATGAGATGATACATTTGAAAAGGGCTTAGCTTGGTGACCAGTGAACACTAAGATAGAACAATGATTGCTGGTATTATCCGTAAGGCCACAATGTCTCACAAATCAGCTCTCCTATGTACCTTTGCTGCCTGGTGAGGGAGACTGAGGAAACCTGGGGCCAGAACTGCAGATTCTCCGTGGCTGCCTGGGTGTGTGTGGGAGATGCCCTAAGACCACTGACCTTGGAAAACCCAGTTCACAAGGCATTCCAAGCTCAAGAGGTTGGTATCTATAATAATCCCTCCCCACAACAGTAGTAGTATAGATTGGAAACTAATGATGCAGGCCTGAAGTTTGGATCAATGAATCAACAGACTTTGATTTCTTCCATTACTTGACTTTTGAATGGCAAGTCATACCTCAGATATGTTTTGATCCTTAAAATTGGTTCTATGAAATGCAAGCAATAGTATATTGAGTTTTTTGGAGAAGATACAGGAAGTCCAGAGAGTTTAAGCGATCAGCCTTAAATCACTATGTGTGGTTTTGGCTTATCACAAGAATCTAAGTCCAGAACAGCAAATTACATCGCCACTGACACTCCATTTCTGATCAATTGGCAATGGCTTTCTCAAAGGCTGTGTAGAGAAGGTTGTATGTAAGTTTCATAGGAAAAGAAGCCGTGCTTGGTTAATGATGTCTGCCATGGCCATAGAAATAAAAAGTAGAGACATTTGTAGCACATGTGTACTATCCTTATCTGACTCTTAACTCCTATCCAGTAACCTTTTCCATTGGAATATATTGCCTTTTCTATAGTCAATGCATTTTCTTTAGGATCAGCACAGAATCACATGTCATAAGATAGGGTCATGCCTGTTGAATTCATAATCTTGGTGAAACTTAAAGATATAAACCTATTAAGATTTTCTAACACATTCAATTGTTTTATGTTCAGTTCATGGTGTAACTCCCCAGGAAGAATTTCCAGATATAAGAATATCGCCATATAAAATAAACAAGACAAAAAAAAAAAAAAGATTTTTTAGTGACTTTGAAAAAAGATCTGTCATGCTGAGCACACAGTAAAAACATAGCACATAGAAGAAATAGTCTTGGTGAAGTGATTTAAACTTTCTTCCTTTCTGCTGAAATTGCTTTTCTGCAAATTCACTGAAGCCACTTGCTGGTCCTTTTATTAGACAGGAAGGATTTAGGTATTTCAACTTTCATTGACAAATCCACCTCAGGAAATGAAACCCTTATTTGATTTGTTTGAAGAGAATGAATCATAGATTTTTTTTTTTTAACTGAAAGAGACCTTTCAAGATCATCCAGCTCAATGCCTTTAGTTTATAGATTGGGAAATTGAGTTAACAGATTTGTTCAAGGCCACAGGGTGAGTCATAGCAGAGCCCAAAACAGAACCTTGGTCTCAAGACTTCCAATCTGGTGTTCCCTTCCTGACATCTGGGTTGCTGTTGTCTAGCTTCAGCCCATGAATGAGTTTCCCGATGAGAAATGTCTCCATTTGAGATTGTTAAGTGCCCTCTAAGAGTCTTCCAGTTATGACCATCTGTGAATGAACCAGCAGTCACCAAAAAACCAAGCTTTAGGCACAAAGGCCTTACAGAGAATGTCAATCTTCTGGCTAAGGCATGGGACATTGATGAGGTTCAGGGGTTGTTTCTAAGGTTATGGGAGACACATCAGAGTAAATCCCCTGAATTTGAGGGCCAAGAAAAAAGTGTTTAATTATGAATTTGCATACTATGTAATCCATGGCATAGACATTTTAAAAAATGAATAATAATGAACCCATTGAATGTTTGATTAAAGAATAATGGTGTTTCCAATTCTTCTAGAATGTGAGGGGGTCCTAAGTCCTGCAATAGGAGAGGGGCAGTGAGTAGACTGAGAAGCCACGTCCGATGTTCTCACTAGATCCCTGTGCCCAGAGCCTCTCAGACACTGACATAGAGCTGGAGCTGTGGCCACTCCCCAAAGATGCCACAACCAGTGTGGAAGGACCAGTTGGAGGGGATGAAACAGGTGCACAAATTAAGGACTAACCCTTTTCCTTTCTTCTCTGAATAATGATCCTAAAATTATTTTACTTCCCAGAAGATGGACCCTACAGAACTAAATTGATGACCTACTTTTTGATTTTATCAAGCAGCAGATACATCAATTAATGTTGCTATGCTCCAGGGTTTGGTAGTAAGGTTGAAATTAGATTTATAGATTACCTGCCTCCATGCCGCGCGAGGAGTCAGAAACGCTTCATTTCCCCTCTCCTCCTGGCACCGCCTGCTCCGGCCGCTCGTTTCTTGCCATCCTTTCTCCTCGGTTTTCCTGTGCTTCGCTCTTGCCCCTAGCTTTTCTCTCTCTGCCTGGGCCTCATCATCATAAAAAATACTGGTGTCCAACATGCCCGCATGCTCTGGGTCCCAAATGGAAACAGCCCAGTGCAGAGCAACAATGTGGGGCTCTGATTTCCCCCAGGCTTCTGGGAATGAATCTCCTTGCTTCCCTGCATGGTCCAGGGAGAGAGTCTGATCACAGTGGCTGGATCATGTTGTGACTCTGTGAAGTACAGTCAGGTGACATGTAGGAAATAAATGATTCCTGAAAGGGTCCGGAGGCTGGTTCCAGAAAACGCTTTTTCTTCTCACATCACCTTCTAGTCACTTTTATTTGACTGTCTTCAGAGAGCTCTGATCATGAATGAATGCCCCCCGGGAAAGCATGGTCCATACCCTGCTCTGACGTGAGAGGTCTGGCTACAAGGACAAGAGACCAGGCTCACTCAGGATGACAACATTTTTCCTGCCACTCTGGCATATTTTTGTCCCAGAGATGGTTCTTTGCATTTTTCATTGAACCAGCATTTACTCGGCACTCACTGTGCTTGCTAGGTACTGCTGTGTCAAAATACAAAGCATAACCCCTACTTTTAAGGACTCTGTGCCAGGAAAAGCACATGGAGCCCCATAATCTACATCTGTTGTGCCCCCGACTCTACCAAAAATAAAAAAGAAAATGCTACTGCCTAATGACCCAGAGGAGGCAAAAAGTGTGTACCTGCCCTGGAAAGTTTATTTCAATGCTGTGCAAATAGAACTTCTAGACGAGTCCCCCAGCCACCCTTCCACCTTGCAGTCCTTAAGCTCAATGCCTCCACGCAGCTGCTGACAGATTACCAAAAAGGCCACGTTAACTTTGGCCTTTGAATACACTGTTCCATTGTTTCATCAGCCTACCCGTCCACTCCCCTACCTGTCTGGCAAATTCCTCGTTCTCCATATCAGATAAATTCTCTTTCCCTTTTGAAGCCCTCTCTGGCTTTTCCAGGAAGATTTCAGTTCTTTCCTTAGGATACCTCTGTACTCCATGCATGAAACAGAAAGTCTAATATAAGCAGATGCTTTCTGGAAGTTTTGGATACTAAGGCGCTCAGGGCAGGAACCTCTGTAGCATGTTGCATTCTCTAAAATGGACATAAAAGGACCTCCCCTCCCTTATGGGTAGGAAGATATCAGGTTGCTGTCCTTCATCAAAATATGGGGCCTGTTTCCTCCTCTTGAATCTAGTAGGCCATTACTGGGATTGAAGTGATGCTGTGTGACTTTTGAGGCCAAGTTACAAAACAGATACAGCTTCTGCCTTATCACCTGGGGATGCTTACTTATTTGGGGGACCAGTTTGCTGCGAGGAAGCCCAAGCAGGCCATATGGAGAGTTGCCATCTGACACTGAGCATCAACCACAAGACACATGAGTGACGAGGCTTTGGATAATTCCAGGCCCCAGCCCTTGAGCTGTCCCAGCGACACCACATGAAACAGAAATATCCCTGCCGGGCCCTGCCCAAAGTGCAGATTCATGAGCAAAATAAATCATGGTTGTGCTAAGCCACTAAAGTCTTGGAGTGATTTGTTACATAGCATTAGAGCAATGTCTCTTTCATCTCTATAGGCACGGCACCCAGCGCAGGGCATAACCAGAGCAGTCATCCCAGGAATGGTTCAACGACTGACTGTACAAATGATCCTTTGATCTGCAGCTACAGCTACTGTTTGACAGCTCTGGTGACATGCATAGTCTGCTTCTTGGTATCACCCTGAAGTCTTTGCTCAGAAGACCCTGCCCTAGACCCCTGTACCCTTTGCTCTCAGGCTCCCCTGTGATCCCCAGCTGAGCCTTTTGTCAAAGGCAGGCCTTGCTTCCTGGCCTTTGGTCAGTCAGCTTCCACTCCCCAGACATCAGCATTATGGCCATTCTCACTTACCCCTTCTCTGAATAGTTCTTTGATACCCCATAGAAATGAAAATAGTTCCAATGTGGCTCCATTTGGGCACACTAACAATGATCTTTTATAGAGCCTGCAGCCATAGGCCTTCAGGTACCCCCACCTGTGCTTCAGGTTGGGTAGAAATCACATTCTTCATCGACCCCAGAAACGACTGGTCGATGCTGGTGACTAAGTCTTCCTCTTTCCTGCCCAGAGCAGCTCCTCAGAGGGCAGGTGGCCCAGGCATCAGAAAAGGGCAATTTGTTTTTATCTCAAATGCTGAGAGCTTGCTGGGAGGGGAGGGTGGCTGTGCTGGGAAAAGGCAGAGATGGCCACGGGTGTCTGCATGAATCAAACAGGGCTATGTGGCAGTTGAAAGTCTCTTCAATCTCCATGATTCATACAGATGCCGAAGGCCATTCTTTGTCCCTCTCTCTTCATTCTTAATCATCTAGCAAACATTTACCATGCCATCATCCTACTGAAGGGTCCACAAGCTCTTCGTTCTTTTCTTTTAGCAACAAATTGGTTAACCCTGAGAACATCTCCAATATGCACCCACATTTCATCGGGTGATTCCTGAATGGCAGGTTCTCATCATGCAGACACTTATGTTCAGCTGTCATTCTCCAGCGTCCCACCAGTGCTAACACCATCCATGCCCCTGGACTGCTCTTACCCTGAGGAAAGAATCCAAGGCGCCATTCTCCATGAACTCCGTGATGATCATGACCGGCCGACTCTTGGTAACCACGCCCTCCAGGCGAATGATGTTGGGGTGGTCAAACTGGCCCATGATGCTCGCCTCGCTCAGAAAGTCCCGACGCTGCTTCTCTGAGTAGCCAGCCTTCAGCGTCTTAATGGCCACATAGATTTCCCTCTTGCCTGGAAGTTTCAAACGCCCCTTGTACACCTCTCCAAACTCTCCTGTAACAAGAATGCGATTATTATCTGCTCCCTTCTTGGTCTGTGGAACCACATGGGGAGGCAGCTTATCAAGAACAATGGTGCTCAAAGTGGAATTGTGATTAAAGTGGCAGAAATGGAAATGGTGTTTTCTCGTTGTAACTATGATGTCTTGGCCTTAACCAGTTCATGGAAAACAAAGAAGGAATACTAAAATATGTTCCTTACCTTGGAACTTCGGAACATATATGAATTTGTTTTACCCCACATTTGGTTTTTCACTTGTGCCCCAGCTGAATGATTGAAATCAAAGGGTCAGTTTCCCTTTGGCAGAGTCATAATTCATTTTTAGCAGAGCCTGGTATAAGAATATCCAGGGGCTAGGGGATATGTTCAGGATTTTAGTCCTCTGAACGAGATGAATAGCATTTATGTTTCTACATTGCCCTGCAAATGTTTGTGTCTATTGGGTCCCCAGAAAGCAGACACTGAGAAGTTAGGAAAGCAAGTTAGCAGAAACTGCAGGATAAAAGGCGGAAGGAGCAGGACTGGCCAGCGTCCCAGATCACCATGCAGACCTGACATTATGAAAAGAAAGGAGGAAGTAGGAAGGAACAAGGAGAGCCCCAGGTAATACCGACGAGGCTGATGCAGACCTGCCAGTCTCATTCAATCCAATGGGGGAGCTCAAGAGTAAAGAGTGCCTGTTCCAGAAAGTTCCAGACCCTAGCATTCCACCATACTCAGTCACTGGCTAGCGCTGTCGGGAAGAGCTGAGACAGATCCCGAAGGTGCTGCAGCTGGAGGCTGGCAGCTGCCTGCACTCCTGGCAGCTGAACAGCACATGCTTTTTCCAAGCAAACACGAGCTCAAGACCTCCATGGGTGCCACAGCATTTAAACATTTCTGTAGTAAAATCACCAGGAGTTAAAACAATCTGGTGACACTATTTTACAGCTGCTTTAAAAACTCTGTGGAATCTGTTAAGTGTACTTTCAAAAGTTATTTTGTGATTTAACTTGATTTTCTAACTTCCAATTCTTTCACGTGAAGCAGCTTAGTATCTACTTGTAAGAGCATCACTGAAATCTGTGTCAAAGGCCTGACAGGGGAAACATGGCTCTCTGCTGGGAAAACTGTCTTTTTTCACGTTTAGCTTCTGGAAGAAAATGATGGAGCATACTGTGAGCAATCAGACAAATTACTGGCCACATTAGAAAAGCCAGTTAACATCTCTGCTGTGATTCAGTTGGGAGTTCCTTTTGTTTTCTGCTACAAAAACGGATGGGACGAAAGCTGCATGGAAGAGTTTTTCATGCAAAACTGCTCCAGAGTCAATGAAACGTGTTAGAATCTGGGGCTAGAGTAGAGGTTGACTTAAGCACCATTAAGAAGATTTCAACATGGACCTTACAGTACTAAGATATATATCATGTGTAACATTGGTCTTGACGTTTAATCACATGCTGCTTTGGTGAACTGCTTGAGGTCAGGCCAAGTCTCGCTCATGTTTGTAGCTTGCACACCCCACTGCAGGGCCTGGCATATGGCAGGCACGCCAAGAGAAGATGGGGATATCGTATTGATTATTATATTGGTTTGGCTTTTGCTTTGCCCATTCTTGGGTTCTAAATTGCTGGCGGCTATATCCCTGCCCTACTCAAAAGAAGTACCGATAGTTAGGTTTTCATAAAAGACTGTTTATTGCACTATCTTCTACAACCAAACGCTGTGTGACCATAACCCAGGAAATGGTTGGAAACGGCACAGCCACGCTGTAGAATGCCACGAGCTACTGAAAACTAACAGATGAACGACATATACTGACTTCAAAAGGTGTCCACATCATATTGTTCAGTCAAGAGGAAAAGAAAAGCAAGTTATAGAATGGGATGTGTAGTATGTGCCCATATGGGGAGTGTTTTTGTATGTAAAAAAATTATTAAAAAGTTCTTATCAAATATATTTTTAACTTAAAATTATTTTAAAA
>NW_011889001.1:608792-616877 GCF_000151845.1 Pteropus vampyrus | reverse complement strand
ACTTTCCTAACTGACAAATGTTATTTCATTGTTTAATATTGGTGGCTGACTGGTCTTCAAGTGTAGTTCTTCTAACACTTAGTTTTAAAGCACACTCTCTGTGGAGGTCTCATTATATAGTTTTTAAAAATTATAAAATAGAAATGTGCTCTCCTGAGAGAATATTTTAGGGCAGTGAAACTACTCTGTGTGATACTATAATGGTAGATACATGTCACTCTACATTTGTTCAAACCTATAGAATGTACAATACTAAGAATGAACCTTAATAAACTATAGACTTTGAGTGATGATGATGTGTCAGTGTATGTTCATCAATTGTAACACATGTACCGCTCTGGTGGGGGATGCTGATAGTGTGAAAGGCTACGCATGGTGGTGGGGGAAGTCAGGGAGGTATATGGGGAATCTGTACCTGCCTTTCAATTTTGCTGTGAACTTAAAATTGTCCTAATAAAAATAAAAGTCTTAAAAAATGCTCTCCTCAGGTAGCAACAGATGGGCTTTATAGTTGGTCATGGTGGTGGTGGCCATGGTACTGCTCTCAGAAATCTGCTCTACAATCGCTGGAAAACAGTGGCTTAAAGAATAGTGATTCTGTAAAATTAGCTCCTTTCCTGTCTGGCACAGAAATGACTTCATGTTCTCCAAGCCCAGAGGTTTTCAAAGCACCAACTGCAAATGAAGTCACTTAATCCATAGTCCTCACTTGGAGGGTGTGCTCCACCCTGTAACTAAGTGGCCCCCAAGTGCAGCTGGGGAAACTCTGGACAGCAGTAGAACAGGGTCAAGTCTATGCCAAGCGCACTTCCCAGCTTTGAGCATGTCACTTCTCCAGCCTCAGCTTTCTCAGCTCTATACAATAAAAATAATAATAAATGGTGACTGGTGGTCCTTCCTAACAGGGTATGGAATCTGTGAGAAAGTTCTTTGTAAACTATAAACTGTTGGAGACACAGCTGGGTCAGGAGCGAGGGTGGGTACAGGAAGAGAAAAGGGAAGAAAAGTAGGTTTCTGTAGCCTAGTGAGACTTGAAGGAAGTTGATCCAAGACACAGCAGGGATATTTGCCAGGGATAGTGGGGAAGTTCCACTGCTGTATCTGGGTATGGAGAGTGTCCCCAGGTAAGCCTAGGATGCTAAAGTCTGGAGACTCCCCAGAGCCTAATAGGGAGTGAGAGTTAATGGGAATATTGTTGCTATTGGTAACAAACAGAAATTCAAGACCTTGTGTTGCTTATGACCTAAGACACTGCTGTCACCTATGATCGCTGATGTCAGATTCATATATTATTCTCGGGAAACTATTTTTGCTATATCGACACCTTTCTCATAATTAGGGCCAGAACTTGAGGGCTGTGGTGCTTTCATTTGCCACGATCTGAACTCTAAAGAACTTCCTTTTACATGAGCTCTAAATCATGGCCATGCACTTTTCATTTTTTAAAATAAAAATTCATAATACCTAAAAAATATTTTCAACATATCAAGCATTGACATTATATTTAAAACAGACACTTATGCGAATGTCTGGGTAGTGGTTGTGCTTGATTCTTCCTAAGCATATCCTTTACTGACAGTAATTGCAGCCAGTCTAAATCTGGTCTGGTGGGACTTTGATTGGCACATGTCTTTGCAGCTGACCTTGGAGCCTCTCCTACAGCAAAATCTCCCCAAGGCTAGGACCTAGTTCTAGCTTCAGGCCAGTTTGGCGAACAGTGGCTCTTCAGCTCATTAATCCTCACACCTTCATTTTACTAATAAGGAAAGTGAGGCACAAAGAAAACAGACCCCAAACCCCAGAGCTGTGAGTAAGTGGGGGTCGTTGTCCATGCCCATCCCTCTTCCGGCCATAACACCCCTTGGTGGGTGTCCTGAGGTAGCAGTGCCACAGAGAACAGAGCTGTGTGGATATAAAGTCACCACCCAGGGATCACTGTGCCCCGACTGTGCAGGTCCTAAGAGTTTTTATGCAGTTACTATCACAGCAACTCAGTATGTAGAGAACAGCAAATGGAGTAGAACTATCTCATAGATAGATGTCCCTGCCTAGCTAGTTGGGTGGGATCAGAATATTTAAGAATCAATTTATTAATTTCTACACATCAGTGTGCAGTTTGGCAAAATGCGCCAGGTGAATCTGATGTTCCCTACAACCCACACATAAACAGCCCAGGTGGGGACTCCTGTTCTACACCAGTGGTTCCCAAAGTTGGCTGCCCACGGCAATCACCTAGGGAGCTTTACAAAGTAGAGAGGCCCGGGTCCCCCGTCCAGTGATTCCAATTAGTTGGTCTGGGTGCAGCCTGGGTATGGACACATTTAAAAGCTGCCCACAGGATCAGCTACATAATTTGTGGGGCTTGGTTCAAAATGAAAACACAAGACTCCTTGTTCAACAATTATCAAGAACTTCAAGATTGACAGCTGGGTGTGGATCCTTCTGAACGTGGGGCCCAGTGTGACTGTGCTGGTCACAGGCTCATGAAGCCAGGCTGGCTGCCCAGGTGGTTTTTAAGTGCAGCCAAGGTTGAGAACCATGGATCTAAACTACCCAGGAATCTTTCAAATGGATTAGCAAACTGCCAAAGGCCCTAGAATACCTGAAATTTATTTCTATGCCTTTGGATTCTTTTGATGCAATGCCTGCCTACGTGACTTTCCTAACTGACAAATGTTATTTCATTGTTTAATATTGGTGGCTGACTGGTCTTCAAGTGTAGTTCTTCTAACACTTAGTTTTAAAGCACACTCTCTGTGGAGGTCTCATTATATAGTTTTTAAAAATTATAAAATAGAAATGTGCTCTCCTGAGAGAATATTTTAGGGCAGTGAAACTACTCTGTGTGATACTATAATGGTAGATACATGTCACTCTACATTTGTTCAAACCTATAGAATGTACAATACTAAGAATGAACCTTAATAAACTATAGACTTTGAGTGATGATGATGTGTCAGTGTATGTTCATCAATTGTAACACATGTACCGCTCTGGTGGGGGATGCTGATAGTGTGAAAGGCTACGCATGGTGGTGGGGGAAGTCAGGGAGGTATATGGGGAATCTGTACCTGCCTTTCAATTTTGCTGTGAACTTAAAATTGTCCTAATAAAAATAAAAGTCTTAAAAAATGCTCTCCTCAGGTAGCAACAGATGGGCTTTATAGTTGGTCATGGTGGTGGTGGCCATGGTACTGCTCTCAGAAATCTGCTCTACAATCGCTGGAAAACAGTGGCTTAAAGAATAGTGATTCTGTAAAATTAGCTCCTTTCCTGTCTGGCACAGAAATGACTTCATGTTCTCCAAGCCCAGAGGTTTTCAAAGCACCAACTGTAAATGAAGTCACTTAATCCATAGTCCTCACTTGGAGGGTGTGCTCCACCCTGTAACTAAGTGGCCCCCAAGTGCAGCTGGGGAAACTCTGGACAGCAGTAGAACAGGGTCAAGTCTATGCCAAGCGCACTTCCCAGCTTTGAGCATGTCACTTCTCCAGCCTCAGCTTTCTCAGCTCTATACAATAAAAATAATAATAAATGGTGACTGGTGGTCCTTCCTAACAGGGTATGGAATCTGTGAGAAAGTTCTTTGTAAACTATAAACTGTTGGAGACACAGCTGGGTCAGGAGCGAGGGTGGGTACAGGAAGAGAAAAGGGAAGAAAAGTAGGTTTCTGTAGTTTAGTGAGACTTGAAGGAAGTTGATCCAAGACACAGCAGGGATATTTGCCAGGGATAGTGGGGAAGTTCCACTGCTGTATCTGGGTATGGAGAGTGTCCCCAGGTAAGCCTAGGATGCTAAAGTCTGGAGACTCCCCAGAGCCTAATAGGGAGTGAGAGTTAATGGGAATATTGTTGCTATTGGTAACAAACAGAAATTCAAGACCTTGTGTTGCTTATGACCTAAGACACTGCTGTCACCTATGATCGCTGATGTCAGATTCATATATTATTCTCGGGAAACTATTTTTGCTATATCGACACCTTTCTCATAATTAGGGCCAGAACTTGAGGGCTGTGGTGCTTTCATTTGCCACGATCTGAACTCTAAAGAGCTTCCTTTTACATGAGCTCTAAATCATGGCCATGCACTTTTCATTTTTTAAAATAAAAATTCATAATACCTAAAAAATATTTTCAACATATCAAGCATTGACATTATATTTAAAACAGACACTTATGCGAATGACTGGGTAGTGGTTGTGCTTGATTCTTCCTAAGCATATCCTTTACTGACAGTAATTGCAGCCAGTCTAAATCTGGTCTGGTGGGACTTTGATTGGCACATGTCTTTGCAGCTGACCTTGGAGCCTCTCCTACAGCAAAATCTCCCCAAGGCTAGGACCTAGTTCTAGCTTCAGGCCAGTTTGGCGAACAGTGGCTCTTCAGCAGGGGTTCTTAAAGTGCGGTTTCTGCCTAACAGCATCAGCATCGCCTGGGACCGTATTAGAAAATGCAGATTCTCGAGCACCACCTAGACCTCCTGGATCAGAAGCTCAGTAGGCGAGGCCACATGACTTGGGTTTTAACATGCCTCCAGGTGATTCTGATGCTTGGCTCAAGGTTGAGAACAATAGCCCTCAAGGCCTTCAGCTGAGGGTCATTTAGCCAGTTCCTATGATTGTCCTCCCAGACAGCTGCTGAAATTATTCCCTACAAATTTTAGCTCCTTGCCAGTTCCTCTTTCCTACTTTCCTTGATAAAATGAGGAAGAGAGAAAAAGTGGTTCAGCAGCATTAAATGCCTCAACTATTAAATATAAAATCAGAAGGAAAGAATTTTCAATTTTTGAAAATATCCAACCTGCCAGCAGGTACTTCAAGCAGCGGTTGTTCCTGTGTGCAGCATGAATCTACACACAAGTGCACTCTTTATTTTTTTTTTAATTTTTTTATTTTTAAGCAGCATTTTGAAGTCACAAACTGCCTTAGGGGAAGGGAAAAAAAGGAAAGCAGAACTTCGAGTTACTAATTCAAACTTCCACCAGAAAAGGGACTTTTAAAGAATAAATTTAAACTAGGTTTTAAAGTATGATTTCTAGCAAGTTTTATCACACAAGCCTGTGCAAGATAAGCAGATTATGGCTAAACCAGTGAAAGTAAAACCCTGGCAGGCATTCCACTACCTTTTGACCCTGCACCCAGGGCAGACATTACTACTTGATCACAACCCTATTCCTCTTTCTCAGCAGTCTCCCAGTTCCCCAAAGGCTGTTGGGGTTGGCGGATGAGAAGGAATAGCCATACACTCCATGAGAGCTTACACCTAGATAGTTAAGAGCAAACCTGTTTTATCTTGTAGCTTTTTATAGTCTTTAGACATCTGTATACCTACATATCACTTATTATTTTCCTAACATAAGCAAGCACATATAATTTAAGATGCTAAGTATCTTGGTCCTCATTGTTGTCCTTAAAACAAATAACTGATCCTATTAGAAGAGGAGGACTGGATGATGGGACCAGAGTATTTTAGGAAAAATGTGCCGTCCCCAGGTAATCTGGGACAGTCTTTGCAGCATACCACATGGGATACTGAATTCTAAGATGGATCCTCATTCCCAGCCAAGAGATTTGAGCATTCCAAACTGCTGGATAGAATTCACCATCAAAAGTAATGTCCCCGTACACTTAGCTGCTCTTTCCCAGAACAATAACAAAAGTGGCAGGTAGTGTGGAGGTTACATTCACCAGGTGCAGATCAGCCGTGGCTGGATTTCGATTCTTGCTCTACCATCAATTCAACTGGCAGCACGACCTTCGGCAAGGTTGAATGTTGATTTCTTCAGAAGTTTACACACACACACACACACACACACACACACACACACACACAAACACACACAGAGTGAGTGGTACATGCTGACTATATTAATTGTAATTACTGAAGATACCCATTTGCTCTCCTCACCTAGAGGAAAGCTGTGACTGTTAAACAATAGGCGGCTCCCCTCAGGCTGCCTACCCTCACTCTAAATGAGCCCAAGAAGTCAGACTGGCAGCTGGCCTTTCTACCAAATCACCCCCAAGAAACCCATCCTCTTCTTCAAAGAGAGAAGCGGTGGGCCTCACTGGCCCCATTCCCATTCCTTTCCCTAACTGTCAGATTTCCTCTCCCCAACTCTCCAACCTAGCTCTCTCACCTTAAACTTAAGACTACTCCCTCGCAATAAGTCATCTGTGAAAATACTGACTCGAAAACTACTGGAGTCAGAGGAGGATGTGTTTATTCATTAAAGTACAATTGGCATGTCTTCCCCTAGATGATACCTTCTGGTGACACCTCTACCTACATTTTCATGCACTTGACAGTCACGGTCAGTGCCGTTGGATATAGTTATATAGGTTACACTCTGCGCAACCCAGGAGTGCCATTCATGCTGTAAGGCCCCAGTCATACATGGCAGCCCTGGTTTAACTCTGGGTGAGTCTACTGATCAAACTGATCATAATTAACCAGTGCATTAGAACTGACCTGTGAGATGATTTCTATTAGTCAGATTCATGGTTACAAAGAGTTGATAGACTCCAAAGACGCCAATTGCCCTGCTGCCCTCTCTGGAGATACTTCAATTATCTTTAGGGAGAGAGGAGGCCTCCCTTCATTCCACTGGGCTACTTTCAGAGCACTCATGATCTCATTCTACCTCCCTCTAGTCTCTCCCCATTCTCTCACACTCTACCCACGTCTCATTTCTGTTATGTTTTTCCCCAAGGATCTACTTTCATTCAACTTTATGCAACAACTATTTAATTCGGCACCTGAGTGCAACACCCTGGGCTAGGCAGAGGACTAACAAACACATTCATGTTCTCTTGTCTTGATAGAACTTTGAGCCTGGTGTTGAAAGACGGGCATTAAACAAATAATTACACAATCACCATGAGTAATTATAATTCAGACTTTTTAGATGGAATCACACCTGGCTCACAGTTATTTTTTTATCCCTTTGTTCAACAATTTCCACAACTTTAGAAGAAACTTTGGCAGTTGTTTCAATTCTTCAGTGTCATAGCTTCCAGATTTTACTCCCTTGGCTTTTGCTCATCTACATAACCACTACTACCAATACCCTGGGGACTGGGCGGCCTACCTCTCCCTTCAAGATGTTTAATCTGATGCCCCTCATTTCTAGCCATGGCATTTCTCCACGCCATGTCTTCTCAACAACTCTAGTCGCTCCATTCACCATGTTTGGCTGCATTCTAGTTTAGATCAGTTTAGTTACCTCAGTGCAGCCTTCCTTACCATGCTGGATACCATCATCTGCCATCTCAAGCCCCCTCCACATTTCCAGGCAAAGCCCCCTAACTGCTCTGCATGCCTCCGTGGTCATACCCACCCTTTCCCATCACCCACTTTCAGTCTACTCCCCGCCTCATTTCTATCACCCATCCTGCTCAGAACCCTAGTGGAATTCACCATGTTCTATAGGACTGAAATTTATACTGGAGCTTCTGGATCTCTAGGCTTCAGCCTGATCTTTTAATGCTTGATACTTACCCTCAGCAAATCTCTCCCTACGAGCAGCCTTCTCTGCTCCTTGTGTTCATAGAGTGTCAGTCCATGCAGAGCTTCCACGTCCTCAGGGCCCCCCAGGTCCCTCTTCCTTGGGTCTTCCCCTGACATCAAGCCTCTCCTTCTCCCATCTCCACATACATGTTCTCTGGGCCCCTCATCTTAGCTCTCAATCACTGATCTTCCTCTTGTGGAGAGGCACTGTGTGTCTATGTTAAACAATAACCCCTATAGGAGAGCACTGTTAGGCATTGAGTGTATTTTCCAGCATCCACTACGGTTGCAGGAACAGAATCAATATTTCATGAATGAGGATCCTGAACTCTGAACTTAATCCCTCCTGCAACAAACACAACCCTCTCCTCTGGCTCTATACTCAGCAGGCAAAGGCTGGTTCCTCTGCAACCTCTGTGAAATAACCTTGCACAGTTTGGAAGTGTGCTGGTAGGTGTTCAACTACCAGCTCTCCAGAAAACAAAGAAACATTTGTAGCATTTGCCAATTCCCAGGGTGTAACTACTCCTACCATGGCTGATGTCAAGTTACCAACATGATGTCACTAAACATGGGG
>NW_011889001.1:599435-604622 GCF_000151845.1 Pteropus vampyrus | reverse complement strand
TCCAAACATATGAATAAAGCACTTCTAGACGTAGGAGCTAAAAAGACTGCAGCATACGAGTAAAGACAGCTTGAACAATGGCCAATAAGAATTGAAGAAGAATAGACAAAGAATGTTGTAGAAGAAAAAAAAGTAGGAAAGAGGACACGAAACAAACGCATCTTTTAAGAAGATGCAGAAGAGGCAGCGGAGGAGTCAATAAAGAGATTACTTATAATAATATTTTGAGATATTTTACCAATTTACATTAAAAAGGCTGGGTCCGTTGCCAAACTGACACAACTAAAGATAGATGAAAATTCTAGATTGGTCTTTAGGTGGGATTCCCTGAGAGCATCTCAGGCAGTTAGTTTTCTATTGGGCCTGGTTTCTATTCCAATGCAGTGAGATGGATGACAGCACACGTGTTTCTGAGGAGTGAAATTTGTCTTGTGTTATCATCCATATCACAGATCTTTTGTAGAAAACGTGGTTATGGGTGGTTCCTCTTTCGTTTGTCATGGCCTGTCTCCAAAAGCATGTATGTAGGAAAAGGACAACTGAAAGAATGGGAAGAAATCTTGGCCCAAAGCCATGGAGATATTGTTGTCAGTGAGTGAGATGCTAAGTCCAACTTCTAAAATTTTCTAATTCATTCTTCAAAGTCCTCTCAACTGAGTAACCTATATCTTTCTCCTTATCTGAATTTGATGGTCCGTGTCCATCTTATGACTACAGATCATTTCTCTGCAACACCAAACATGGCCACCATGATCAAGATCCTGAAAAGATCCCTAGACATATGTTATAGATGGTTTGGTCTCATCTTCTGGGGAGAAAGATCGTATAGAACACCTAGAGCGGTGAGAAGATGTCTGGACACCAAGAGAACAGAAACGAGGGGAGGGGAAAGCCATACCTGCTCCGATGACCTCTTCGATTTTCACAAAAGATACATCAATCTCCTTGGCAAATTCCCGGACAGCTTCATTAGGATCCTCATAAGTGAAGGGGTCAATGTAGATCTTCATCCCTGGGGAGCCTTATTGGAGGAGATAAGCAGGGTTAACATCCCAATGAGGACACGGTGGTCATTAAGCACAGGCTGCTGTCCCCAGAAGTAAGGGGGTAGCTGGAAGGGGGCGACTCTCTTGTACACCAGGCTACCTCTCCTTGCCTGGCTGGGCCTCCCCATCTCCCTTCCCTCTGCACCATGCTAGCCTGGTTTTCTGTCCTCTACTTCTCCTCCATATTCTCTCCTGTATTTGAGCTCTTGACGAAATGTGGAGCAGATTACTTATAAGTGACAGATCGGGACCAGTTCCCACACCAGGCACTCACAGAAGGCAAAGAAGCTGATTGATGCCAACCAAATGCATTAGTGGAAAAGTGGTGGTAAAATGGTAGGGTAGATATCAATATTTATCAACTTGACAACTTTCCTGAGTGGAGGCCACTGTTAAGGTTATTACTGATGGCTGTGTCCAGCGCTGGAAGAGGGATGAGGATGGATTTTTTTTTTTTAAAGGAGAATTTGCTATTAGAAAAAAAAATCTCAAGATAGAAATACCAAGACAGTATACCAGAAGAGAAAATGTGAAGAGAAAAACACAGAAAATACTGATAAAGAACAGTCTAAATAGAAAAAATGAGGTGGAATGAAAGAAAAACGGTAATTGAACCCCCATGCCTTCAGACACACTGAAGTATGAAAAATGAATAAAATGGTGAATGTGAAATACGTAAAGGAATGCAGACTTTGTCACTGGTGTTTACAGTGGCAAGATAAATAGGTGCGCATGGGGACAAAGTAGAGAATTGTCATTGCAGAAAAAAATGTATTCAGAAAGTGGAGGAGAGGGGACAAAAAAGGAAATGGGACCCCAGAAACAAATGGATTCGTTCACAATGTAATTTTTCAATATGTTCGATGTGTCATTAGGTAAAGTATAAAATCTGTTTTCACGGTGGCGGTGTGGTAGGAAGGCAGGCATCAAAGGTTAAGCATCATGGTCCAGCATCCCATCCTTGTGAAGGGGAGGCATTCTCCTTGCCCACGGCTGCTGTTTGGTTCGTGGAAGTCGGGACATAGGGCCGGCAGGTCTGGAAAAGCACAAGTGCTGTGTGTCTGCAGCTGGGGTCCAAGGCTGAAGCTGGACCTCAGGTTCCCTGAGCTCTGCCCTCTCAGAATTGCAACCCTGCTCTCACTTCTCCTTGAGCGACTCCCAGCCCTTCATGCATGGTCTGGTTTTGACATTTTTCATCCAAAAAAAAAAAAAAAAAAAAAAGGCTTCTGCTGGCTTTACAGCTCCTCCAATTTAATCTTGGCTTGGTCACCAATTCAGGCAAGGGCTGGAAGTGCCAGAGTGTAATCCAGAGGGAGAAAGAAAATACAGCATAAAATTAAAGGGGATATTTCTCTAAAGCCAAAGAGAGCTAAGTGCCCAGCCCAGAGGAACTGCTTTTTCTGAAAGATGGGTTGTCCCCAGTCATTAAATAAAATCACTCTTCGCATGCTAGATAGTCTGCTTTAGGGTGGTCGACACCATCCTAGAATGCTCCTTGGAAGCCTGGGGATGACAGCATTGACTTTGGAATCTGCCGACTGCAATTTGGACACAGCATATAGAGAGATCCTCGCCTTTATAATAGAATGTTTTAATCCCTGCAGAGTGGAGGGAGAGAAGAAGGGAGGGGGAGAGAGACAAAGGGAGAGAGATTCTACTTTAATAACCGTGAACAAAAGGAAAAAGGAGGAAATAGAAAAGGGATGGTTTGTTTCTTTCGGTACGGAGAACAACTGAAGAGCATGAAGGATTGAAAGCTGGTTGAAAGTGTCTAACAAACTCAGATCAGCCTCTCCAGAAGCAAACCTTGAGACAAGGTTTTGAAAGCAAGTGGTTTATTTGGGAGAGTAATCCCAAGAAGTCCCTGTTGGTGAGTGGGGACATAAGATGGAGACAACCTATAAAAGGGGTGCTCTCAAGCCATTTACCACTGTAGGTAACTGAATCAGCCTTAAGCCCCACCTGGCGCAGCTCTGGGAGCCAGTGTAGGTCACTACATGCTTCAGAGTTGGCCCACCCTAGGAGGAGGGAGCTGTGATATTACCAGATGATTCCCATCAGTCACTGGATGGGGGCTGCATGGCCTGCTGTGCAGGTGGGGTGGGGAAGCTCCATGGCTAGAGACAGCATTCAGGTGAATTGGGTAAAGAGGGTCAAATATATGGTAATGGAAGGAAACTAGATTTGGGGTGATGAGCATGAAATAGAGTATACAGATATTGAAATATAATGTTGTACGCCTGAAATTTATGTGTTATTAACCAATGTTACATCAATAAATAAATAAAAATAGAAAGGCAGATGCTGCAGGTAGAAGTTGGCCAGTGTGCACTGGAGGGGTGAGGGTAGGAAATGAGGTAACGGCAGACACACTGGCAATGCAAAATGGACAGCAGTCAATGTCAATGACCTGTGACTTTTCCCAAATTCTGTGCTGAGATGACAAGAGATTGAAAGCCCAGGTGCTGGGGCCCAGAGGTGAGGTCAGAACCCGAAGGCTCTTACTAGCCCAGCAGAATGTAGAGAGTCAACATCCATCTCTTTTAACAAATTTCTCCTCTGCCAATGGAGGCAATAACATCTCCACCCAAGGTGGTGATAATATTGAAGAACATACTGTAAGTAACATACCTAGCACAGTGCCTGATAGACAGAGAGGGCTCACAAACTAATATACTCATGATAATTGTCAGTAATTGTTCCAGCAAGTGTTTGGGGTGGGTAGGAAGAGGAAGCAAGGTAAGGGTGGGCAGTGGGGAATGTAAGCTGCCGAGGGTTATATTAGTTACTTTAACAATAACTACATTGTTATTTTAGATCAAGGGCTTTTAAACGGTGTATTATTCTAAACTGTCCTACAGGATCTCTTCCACGGAAACTAATTAAACAATCTAAAATGTGCTGTAATGAATGGTTTGCAAGTAAAGACATATATAAGGATGGATGAGAAAGGATTCTGAGTTAATGAGCTTTACAGATATTGGCCCCAATCAGTTCTGGGAAGTAGCTATTCTCAGAAGGGAATGGCTCATCTCTTGATGGTGCCAGGATTCTTTTAGGCCAGTAATGGGCAACTAAGTGCACCTAAATAGGGACAAGTTCACACTTTAATGACAGGTGCAGGTCACTCACAAAGAGAGGTTTGCTACCTTGCTGGCTTATAGAATTATGGAGTGTGTGTATGCACGCATGTGTGCATTGAGTGGGTGTGCATTGAGTGGGTGTGCATGTGTGCACTTGCCTACATGTGTGCGATGTCGCAGCTGCTATTCTGGGGCCAGGGGTTTTGATTGTGACTGAGGCCTTTCACAATAAGCCAAGGAGGCTGTAAGATGCCTAGAAATGGTGATGCAATGCTAATTAGAACGTCTGGCTTCTCTGAAACAGTAGGAATCAGTGCTTGTTTTCTCTGAGATTGAGGATACCTTTGTTACATTGAAGAAGGGAAACTGAAATAAAAGGCTAATGAATAACTCAAACTCAGTGCTTTTTTTCTATTAGGGTCTGACTGATAGGGCTAACTTCTCTGGCCGGGGCGGCAATCCCCCTGTCCTAAATCAGAAGAGTGATTTAGCTGAGCATGTGGACGCAATGGCTCCCCCTGCATCACCTCATCTCTGAGTGACACATCTCTCCAGACCTCTCTCCTACATTACGGCTAGCCTTTTTCAAGTCCCAGAAGATGATGAGAAAAAAGAATGCCTTTAGCTAGGAAGAACAGGTCATTTGTCTTTTGGCTCATTTTGTGTTTCTGCATAAATCCTGCATCAGCCTGTTTCTGCTCCCACTTGCCAGTGAGCAGTTTTTAATTATCAGGAAAATGGTATTTAGTGCAATGAATCACCAGACAGTGAACAAGAAATTCAAGTCAGCTGCCGAGTCAGGCAGAGCCAAACATTTGGAGACAGGGCTCAGAAAATGTTCTCAGATTGTGAGTGTTGGGGAAATATTATTAGTGGCAGTAATAATAATATCAAATGTAATATAGCTTGCTAATATAAGGCATTTTATAATTTTCTGTAGAGTGCTTCGCATTATTGTCAATATTATATGTTTATAATATCTAACAATTTCCAATTATTTTTCACAGATATTACATACCTTTGGCACAAAAATGGTGTGTATGGATTTAAACTTCTGA
>NW_011889001.1:594838-597830 GCF_000151845.1 Pteropus vampyrus | reverse complement strand
GGGTAGGAAGAGGAAGCAAGGTAAGGGTGGGCAGTGGGGAATGTAAGCTGCCGAGGGTTATATTAGTTACTTTAACAATAACTACATTGTTATTTTAGATCAAGGGCTTTTAAACGGTGTATTATTCTAAACTGTCCTACAGGATCTCTTCCACGGAAACTAATTAAACAATCTAAAATGTGCTGTAATGAATGGTTTGCAAGTAAAGACATATATAAGGATGGATGAGAAAGGATTCTGAGTTAATGAGCTTTACAGATATTGGCCCCAATCAGTTCTGGGAAGTAGCTATTCTCAGAAGGGAATGGCTCATCTCTTGATGGTGCCAGGATTCTTTTAGGCCAGTAATGGGCAACTAAGTGCACCTAGATAGGGACAAGTTCACACTTTAATGACAGGTGCAGTTCACTCACAAAGAGAGGTTTGCTACCTTGCTGGCTTATAGAATTATGGAGTGTGTGTATGCACGCATGTGTGCATTGAGTGGGTGTGCATTGAGTGGGTGTGCATGTGTGCACTTGCCTACATGTGTGCGATGTCGCAGCTGCTATTCTGGGGCCAGGGGTTTTGATTGTGACTGAGGCCTTTCACAATAAGCCAAGGAGGCTGTAAGATGCCTAGAAATGGTGATGCAATGCTAATTAGAACGTCTGGCTTCTCTGAAACAGTAGGAATCAGTGCTTGTTTTCTCTGAGATTGAGGATACCTTTGTTACATTGAAGAAGGGAAACTGAAATAAAAGGCTAATGAATAACTCAAACTCAGTGCTTTTTTTCTATTAGGGTCTGACTGATAGGGCTAACTTCTCTGGCCGGGGCGGCAATCCCCCTGTCCTAAATCAGAAGAGTGATTTAGCTGAGCATGTGGACGCAATGGCTCCCCCTGCATCACCTCATCTCTGAGTGACACATCTCTCCAGACCTCTCTCCTACATTACGGCTAGCCTTTTTCAAGTCCCAGAAGATGATGAGAAAAAAGAATGCCTTTAGCTAGGAAGAACAGGTCATTTGTCTTTTGGCTCATTTTGTGTTTCTGCATAAATCCTGCATCAGCCTGTTTCTGCTCCCACTTGCCAGTGAGCAGTTTTTAATTATCAGGAAAATGGTATTTAGTGCAATGAATCACCAGACAGTGAACAAGAAATTCAAGTCAGCTGCCGAGTCAGGCAGAGCCAAACATTTGGAGACAGGGCTCAGAAAATGTTCTCAGATTGTGAGTGTTGGGGAAATATTATTAGTGGCAGTAATAATAATATCAAATGTAATATAGCTTGCTAATATAAGGCATTTTATAATTTTCTGTAGAGTGCTTCGCATTATTGTCAATATTATATGTTTATAATATCTAACAATTTCCAATTATTTTTCACAGATATTACATACCTTTGGCACAAAAATGGTGTGTATGGATTTAAACTTCTGACAGCTAGTGCCTTGAGAAAAAGATTCTTCAATTTTATGAACTTCTTGTTTACTAATTTGTATTAAAAGATCTAATTTGTAGATGTTTGTTCATTGATCTCAAAATACACTTATGTTATAGCAAGGCATGCCTAAAACTTTAAAGGCTCAGAGTTCTAGGAGATTTGTCAAATCTTAAACATAAACCAAGGCTTTAAATGTATTAAGTTTGAGGAGAAGTGACTTAGCCATGATCCAGAGCCTTCTTGCATGTCACAGAGCAGTTCTTTGAAGCACAAGAAACTCCTGGCCAATGCCAGAGACCTCACATCAGTAGACCAGAGTGCTGTCAAAAGTGAAGACATTGGGACAAATTCTGGGGATGCTGGCAGATATGTGGAGTGTATCTAAAAGGTCAGTTTACAAGGGCCAGTTCCAAAGAGTAGGTGACATTTAGGGATTATACACTGAAGGAGAAGATTGAAAGCTCCTCTTTAGCGCTCTTGTGCATTCAGAAAGTACAAAATCAGTACCATGGACATCACGTAGGTTCACAGAGAACATGACTGCCCAGGAGGCTTCAGGCGTACTTTCTTATTGGTAGAGATGCCTAGACTCTCACAGTGTGGTTCTGGAGAGGTAGTGAGTTAGGTCGTTTTCAGTCACTGATATCCTATGTCCCAGCAAGTTTGATGAAGCCATGAAAAAGGATCCCATTCTGGATCCAAGGCAGACTTTGTTGTCTTTGTTACTCACTTGAATTTGGTCCAGATATCTAAGCACAAGAGGTAAGCAGTTTAAGGATCTGCATACAAAATTCAGTCCCTGGAAGAAACTTTGTTCTATCCTCTGCCTCAAGATGACGCTCACCCTTCATTTTTCTCAGCATTGACTGGATTCCCAAACAGCACTGTTCTAGGGACTGTGGGAGCTACAGGAAAACCAAAACTCATAAAGTTCGTCAGGCGATTAAGACATGAAATAACTAGGGCACGGTGCTGGAGAGTACAGAATCAGGAGCCCACACATGGAAACAAGCTGTAAATGCTGCAGCAACCAGAGAAGGCAGAAGTCCATGAATGCCAGTCTTCAAGGTCAGAATCCTAGAAGAACAAGTCACATGGTCATGACTGAAGAGGGAGAAGCTTAAAGTGTCATGAGGCACAGCTCAGAAGAGGCCCACTATTTTGTGAGTGAGGACAGTGTAACCAGTTTGAATGGGGAGATAAGGAGGGGCCTTGATTACCAAACCAAGGCATAAGGATAGATGCCATCGGACACACATAGCTGACAACATTTCCATCAGCAGGGAAGGGGTGTACTGAGAGCAAGACATTGGGGAGTTCGTTTTGCTGGCAGGCTGCAGCATTCACATGCATTGTTGTGGGGAAGGGACTGGAGGCTGAGAAAACAACTAACTATGAGGTATTGTACTAATTAAGGTGGAAGATAACAGCATTTGACCATGAGGACAGAAGCTGAGGCAAGAGAAATTTCAAAGGAAGAATTCATAGCACTTGAAGAGCAATTAAAGGTGGGGAATTAAGGAAGGACAAGAAGAATTCAAATCAATGTCAAGACTTCCAGAATGA
>NW_011889001.1:594437-594788 GCF_000151845.1 Pteropus vampyrus | reverse complement strand
ATTACCAAACCAAGGCATAAGGATAGATGCCATCGGACACACATAGCTGACAACATTTCCATCAGCAGGGAAGGGGTGTACTGAGAGCAAGACATCGGGGAGTTTGTTTTGCTGGCAGGCTGCAGCATTCACATGCATTGTTGTGGGGAAGGGACTGGAGGCTGAGAAAACAACTAACTATGAGGTATTGTAATAATTAAGATGGAAGATAACAGTATTTGACCATGAGGACAGAAGTTGAGGCAAGAGAAATTTTAAAGGAAGAATTCATAGCACTTGAAGAGCAATTAAAGGTGGGGAATTAAGGAAGGACAAGAAGAATTCAAATCAATGTCAAGACTTCCAGAATGA
>NW_011889001.1:594047-594387 GCF_000151845.1 Pteropus vampyrus | reverse complement strand
ATCTGGAATTGTAGATTTGGGGGACACATGGGTGGTAGCTGAAGCTGTTGCTATGAAAGGCTGAAGATCAGGCAGTTTCTTGAGTGAACCTACCATGAAAGGTTGATGGGCACTAGAAACAGTTTGTTCCACTTGCCTCTGAGGCCTGAGACCTCAGAAGCAAGGGTGGTTGTCTTTCTCTAATGAGAGCAGAGGTCCTGGGTGTCCAGGTATGGCTTGGGAAAGAATCCAAGAGGGGAGCCCCGGAGTAGGCAAGGAGCCTGAATCAAAAAGCAGTGGATCTGAGGATGATTTTTCTTCCACCCTCTGTTTGGGGGTTTCACCCCATTTTCAAGCTTTG
>NW_011889001.1:585405-593997 GCF_000151845.1 Pteropus vampyrus | reverse complement strand
ATCTGGAATTGTAGATTTGGGGGACACATGGGTGGTAGCTGAAGCTGTTGCTATGAAAGGCTGAAGATCAGGCAGTTTCTTGAGTGAACCTACCAGGAAAGGTTGATGGGCACTAGAAACAGTTTGTTTTACTTGCCTCTGAGGCCTGAGACCTCAGAAGCAAGGGTGGTTGTCTTTCTCTAAGGAGAGCAGAGGTCCTGGGTGTCCAGGTAGGGCTTGGGAAAGAATCCAAGAGGGGAGCCCCAGAGTAGGCAAGGAGCCTGAATCAAAAAGCAGTGGATCTGAGGATGATTTTTCTTCCACCCTCTGTTTGGGGGTTTCACCCCATTTTCAAGCTTTGTTCTTAAAACCATAGTTATTGCCTAAAGTGTCTGCAAGAGAAGGAAAGCGAACTACAGTTTACTTGCTACTGAGGAAGGTAGTTCGGCAAAAGGAGCTGGATGTTTTCTTTCTGGGTCTAATCAAGTCCTTTCTCCCACCTAAAGCAAGACTGTGCTCAACAACATCCTTTATGGATAACTATCTCTGCTTGAATGCTTCCAAGAATGGAGAGCTCACCTCCCCGCAAAGTAGCCTGCCTCTGTGTTGGACAGCTCCAGTTTGGGGATAGGGGAGGTGGTTATGCAGAATCAAGTCTGCCTTCTTTGATCTTCCACTTGACAGTTCCACATAACCTCATGCATCACAACAATAGCATCTCTGTTCTTCTTCTGTAATAGCGTGATGCTTGATGATGACCCCCAGGTCCCTGCCTGCATTTCTCCAGAACCAAATAGGTGCTTCCAAGTCTCTGAAACAATGGACTAGGATTGACACCCTCCACAGGCAGGCTGCTCTCCTCTGGGCAGGTGCTTTGCTGACAATGTCCTTTCTGAAATGGGGTCCCCAGAACTAAAAGCATCACTTTAAAAGTGTTCTTACCAGCACAGTGTATGTGCATCACCTCCTCCGATCTGAACTTTAATTGAGACTACAGAGTCAAACTTGAGTTTAAAACTTTGTTTTACAAATCACTAATTCTAAGACTCCAGACATGTTCCCTGTTCTCTCTGAAGCTCTGTTTCTTTACATGCAAAATCTACCTCATGGGACCATTATGAAGATTAATTTAGTTTATATAGGTAAAGTGCTTATGATTGTAAGTGCTCAAAATTGGAGAACGGTATTATTCTGCATCAGTAACAGTGCGTGGCTCTTTTATCAGCTATATATTACTCATATTCTGAGCATGTGGTCGACTAAATACCTAAATTTTTTTTCACTCAAACAAAGAGCAAGTCAGGTCTTCTCTTTTTTGTACTTCTTCCTTTTTGTTTTAACCTAAACACTGGATTCTAGATTTATCCCTCTAACATTACATCTTGCAGATTTCAAATTAGCATTCAAAGCTGATGGATAGGTCTGAATTTTGATTCTGTCTTCGATGGCGTTAGTTATGCTCTCCAGTTACCTACAAACTTGATAAGAATCCCTAGGCTTGCACCTGACTCATGAATTTAAAAAACGATCAAACAAACGAGAGATTGAATTGGACAAGGGCTAGAATAAAACTGGTGACTTCCTGTCTGGCTGACAGAATCACTAACCCGGTTTTTTATTTTGGTATAAAGACAAGCTCCGGACCCACTTTACAATGCTTTCCCTTAGGAGATAATCAAATATTTTTGCCAAAATAAAAATTCATTACGTCTGCAATTCCTCTTGAATTTACTAAGTGCGTAACTCTAGTAAATGTAATGAGGTCCCCATTATTTTTCTTAATAATCCTGAGTTGGTTCATAATGATCACCAAAGTAAGTTTTAAAAGACCAGACACATCTACCTCAGTCTGTTCAAGCATTTGGCAAGGATCAAGCTCGCCCTTCTGTTCTACCATCTCAGTGCTCTGCCCTGTAGCCTTATGTGAAAATTAGAGTGTTGGCCAGTCTACGGTCTTTGGGCACATACCCATATTTGTTTTTGCTTTTCTCAAAGCTTAATAATCGTAGCTCTGTGATTATATCTGTCGTCGCCTGCAACATGGAGATGCTTTCTTTGTTAGGGTTGCTTTCTGAAAGCCCTTGACTCCCTTACGAAGCCTTTATTTCCTCTCTCCCCACCCCAACACACTCCGTCCAACTCAGAAATCAGTGAAGTGTCAACTACTATCACGTGTGTAGTTACCTAAGCCCCATAAGTACCTAGCAACAGAAGCAACTGGAACTTTTCTAAGATAGATCCGCAGACTCACCCTGGCCCACCTGGATCATCCTGCCCAGGAAACTTTTAGTCAGCCAGCACCTTCTGAGAACTGACCCACATAAACCACAAGGACACACCATGTGTCTGACTCTTTCTGGACGGAGGAAACCCGAAGTTCTACCCACTCACCCTTGAACATGAATCACAGGCTCCCAGGCTCTTTATCCAAGCATCCAGCACCACATCCAGCACGCTTTCTCTTCCCAACCTACCTTTCCTCTAGTCTCTTTAACCAAAATACAAATCCCCCTTTTACATGCCTGTTCTCTCTGTTCTAGGCTCAGAAGAAAGACATAAACCAGTACCCTAGCGCAGCAGTTCCCAACCTTTTTTGGCACCAGGGTCTGGTGCTCCTATGAGAATCTAATGCCTGATGATCTGAGGTGGAGCTGAGGTGGTGATGCTAGCGCTGGGCAGCAGCTGCAGATACAGATGAAGCTTCATCTGCTAGCCTGCTGCTCACCTCATGCTGTGCAGCCTGGTTCCTAACAGGGCACAGAATGTTACTGGTCCATGGCCCAGGGGTTGGAGACCTCTGCCCAAGAAAACACCGTGCTCTCAAATTGAGCAGCTCTGCCACACTTCAACAGGCTAGAGAAGGTACTCCATTTGCGAACATTTATGCTATGCCTTCTACAGCTTTTGCAACATTTTGGAAGGCAGGGGCCATCAGCCTCTCTATGGTGCCACGTGTCCTGCCTGTAGGAAAGAGAGGCAGAGCCCTCTCAGGCACAGATGAATGAGGCCGGGGAGCTGCTGAAGGATTTCTGTCACTCCCAGAGCAGGAAGTCCTCAGAGCTTCAGGTCGCTAACCACATCCCACAGTGAGGTGCATGCATGTGGATGGCCCAGGTATAGTTACGTGCACACATTCAGATCAGGCTTTATTAGACTTTTCACCTTCTGCAGTGAGACCCAGAAAGAGTGGGGGACTAACAAATCACCAACCAGGACACCTGGGATTAGTCCTCAGCCCATTATCACCACTCCTGACCACCAAGCAACTTGAATCTCTGTAACATGGAAACAGCTTGGGCTCTGCAGCCAGACTCCGAGGGTATGCAGTCCATCTCTGCCACCTATGAGCCATATGACCTGAGAAAGTCATTTAACCTTCCTAGATTAATGACCACCTCCTAGAGTGGTTGTCAGAGTTAGAAAAATTGAAGTGAGTTACCAGAATACATTTCCCAAAGCATGGCACAGAGTAGGCTTTCTATAACTAATTATTACTACCCTTTCCTGTCTTGGGCCAGGCCCGTCCTCCAGCAGAGCCCTGAGTTCCTTCTTCTGTTATATACGTGCTGAGTCTTCTCCTAGCTCTACAATCCTTCCACTATGATTCTCTGACAGTTATAGCTTTCATCGGAGGGACCAATGTCCACAGGAGAAAATGCACTAATGAAATTCAAAGCATGAGACTATGAGTTCAGAGAACTTGAGTGTAAAAAGGAGCCACGTTTCAGGGACTGGATAAAAAGAGAATAGTTATGAATAGAAGAAAAGAAAATTTATACAAAGTGAACTAAATTAAACAGAAGTCAGACTTCTAAGGCAGCCGAGGGAGTGAACTCTGGTCCATGAAGAACTCTGCATTCACTTAGAGTCATAGGGATGGTGAATGCACAGCTTGTCAACACTGTGTCCTCAGTTGTCCTCGCTGGTTGCAGACTGGCTTTTGGTTTTTCTATGGATCCTGGGAACCAGAGAAGTCTCTTTCCATTGACCTCAGATGTGACAGAGTCTCCTAGAAGGGGGCTGTGAGCACTTTGGAAGTATCTCCATGTATGTGGGTGTCACATGGTAGCCCAGCAGAGCTGGTCCGTCCAGAGCAGGAGAATGGCCAGATCTAGGGAGAAGTGGCCAAAAGGGAACCACGCTGTACCCTGACTTAATGATTGGGAGACCCTCTGTATCTTTCCCAAGGTGCAATACAAAGGCTTAGCTTGCATGCCTTTAAAATGGGGGCTTGCCTCCTAAGGCGACCCATTTTCACCTCTGGCCATCTCTAGTCTTCAAAATGGTATTCCTCCTTTTGAACCCAATTTTGTGTCCTCTGCTTTCAGGCTGACATAGCCATCTCTAAATGTCTCATCCAGAGAGTTTGCAGGATGCCAAATCTAAAATGGACTTTACAGTGGCTCTCGATATGGTCAAGAGTGAAGACATGGAGGGGCTGCGATGTCAATATCTTGAGGCAGAGGCTGAGAGGCAGGAAGATGGAGAAAGCCTTTCATAATTCTGATGCACCTGGAGGGGGTACCTACATTTGAGAATCATAGATATAGTCAAAGTGTTTGTTGTCCAGCTGGGGAAGCTAAGGCCCTGCCTGGCGGGGTTAATGCACAGGTTAATATAAGTGAAAGCATCTGTAAATTTTGCAGTGAGGCAGGGATTCAGGACATGGGAAAGGAGAGAGAATGTAGTAGTTTCCTCCTCTGAAACCAGTAACGTCTGGTTTAAATGGAGGCCCAGGGTAGCCTGCAAGGGGAAAGCAGGGAAGGTAAATGGGACTCTGGATATTTCAGAAGCTGTGTGTGTGAATTTAGAGAGGGGCCACTCTCTCAAATCCCTACCTCTGGTGTGCTGCTGATTGCAGGGCTGTTCTGGACCATGATGGGAGAGCCTCAGTGCCTCTGAGCCAGCAGTGAGCCCACACCTCCCTCCCAGTAATGACTATCTGAACAGCAGCCCAGTTGCCGGGCTTGGTCCTCTACAAACCTTTGGCAGGTTCTTGGTCTTGGATTGAGGGCACCTGGAGAACAAGACCATATCTACAGAGTGGCCTTAATATAGCCTGAGATAGCACTGGCCACATCAGAACATAAGCTCCCGCTTGGTAAAGCTGTTGCATGGAGGTCTTGGAGAAGTAACCCTGGAGAAGGGATGAGTTTGGTCCACGGGAACTTTCGTCTCCGAGCCCATTTTCACTCCCAGAACTGCACACTGAAGGCATGCTTAGCGTGTGTGTGTATAGATGAGGTCTGTTTTCCATGCTCATTGCTGCGTGAACAGGAAGAAAAGGGCTTACATTGCAACAGGGGGATTTAGGTGAGATGAGGCTTTCAGAAGAAGCCTGTGACAGAGCGTAGCGCAAAGTGCTGGGACAGATTTCTGAGGGCAACTGTGGAATTCAAAAGGAGTTATTTGGAAACAGAACACGTCTGCCGCAAGGATTAAGCATACCACGTCCTGGAGGCAGGAAGGTGCCCCAACTGACCCCATGGGACCTTTTCAGACTCTGCAATGTTGTAATTATATAGATAAAAGAATAAATTTGACATAAGGCTTTATGTTGCACATTGGTGATGAGAAATTTTAGTTATAAAAATATTATATATCTTTTTTTTTTTTTAAGAGAGGAGTAGGATAATGAGTGAGACAAACTTTTAAGGTACTTTTTAAAAGAAAACACTGGGAGATATCCCAACACTTTGGCCTCTTGGGCTCTGCTATCTTTTTAATTCTCTACATTCATGTTCTCTGGCTTATCTGTGAATTTGGTTAACACATTCCCTAGCTGCTCAGTAGGATAAGATAAGGCAGAAGATGTTAATAGGGAACCCTCCATCTTTTCCCTCTGTGTCTGATTTCTGGATTCATTGGCTTGCTAAACCCAATCTTTCCCCTGCATTCCACATCCTATATGGGCTTATCAACGCAGAAGATAACCTGCTGCTTGCCAGGCATCCAATGAGTGCCCACAATGGGCAGACAGCAGATGGGATGGCAGCCTGTGCTCCCCGGGGACCTGTGAGGAGAGGTGGTGCCGGGGCGCTGGAGGCTGCAACACAGCCTGTGGTTGGGACCAGCCAGTCTGGCTGCAAGGAGCTCTCCACGCACTCACCTGCTCCACTCAGTGGTTCTCAGGGCTCAGGCAGTAGGTGTCTGCTTTCTACTCACCTCGGCCCGTGCTGTAATGCTGGAGCTTGTCGCTGTACACAGCCTCTTTGCTGTAAGCCCGTTTCCTGACACAAGAAAGAGGAGATCTCTCAGCCTTTCTGTTCCAGGGACCTCTGCCTAAGCCTCCTGTCCTGATGGAGGCTCACCCAGGCCTCTCCTGGCATGGAGTACTGCAACTCTCACTTTAGGTGTAGCTCCTGTCATGGCAGATGTTCTAGCTTGAACACTACTGTGGGTGGCTGGGTCTGCTTTGAAGTCAAGGTCTTTCAAAGGCCAGGCAGGGCCATGGGTCCCCTTCAGAGCTTGTGGCAGAGGCTCTTGAGGATGCCAATTAGTGCTCTGGCTGCACTGCGGCACTGTTTGGGAGGGGCCAACCACAGGGCTTTGCACAGCAGAATCTGGGCTAACCACCAAAGGCAGCAGCAACAGTATTAAAAATTTACCAGGCCTTCTGCAGAACTGGGAGTTCCACTTTTCCTTCCTGCTCCCCCCGCCACCCACCTGCCTTGTGCCCTCTGCCGAGACTCTCTAACCAGAGGATGGGCTGTGGCACAGGCTGTGATGGTCCAGTGGGTCAAATGCGATTTTGTAATTGTTGCTCCAAAAAACTGTCACGTAGGAGGGGGGCTAAAAGTCTTAGCTAAAATGAAGCTTGAGGATGGGTGCTGTTTATTCATAGCCTTGTCCAGCTCTTAAGAGGAATTCATCCCAGGAACAGAGAAAATAATCTGGAGAATTCTTGGCTGCCTGTGGATTGAGATGGAGTGATGATCAGGAGTTTGACAGTGTGTCCGTGAATGGCCATGCCCTGTCCAGTCTGCATGACCTGGGAGGGGTCCAAATGTGGGGCTTCAGGGTCCAAGGAGTGCAGGCAGGGGGTGGGAGTGGAGCACCTACCTGCTGCAGACGATGGAGATAGCCACCAAGGACACGACGAACACAACCCCGGCTGCCGCCGAGCCAGCAATCAGGGGTAGCTGCTCCCTCAGCTCAGATTTGTAATCGTCTAGATGAGAAAGAGGCATTAGAACCCTTCCTCTATGCCCTTTCCATCCAGCTGGTACTCAATGCCTGATACCAAAGACATGCCCCAAATATTACATGGTTGATAATTAGACTAAAATATTATTCATTGTTTATCTAAAATTCAAATTTAACTGGCTGTCTCGTATTTTATTCAGTAACCCCAATGACAATACCTCTTGAACTGAGGTTCCTGTGCCCCACATCAGACTCTCCAGAGCCCAGCTGTTAAACACGACTATTTCTGAGGCCCTCCTCAGATCTCCTGAACCAGCACCTCCGGGTGAAGAGCTGGGTATGTGCATGTTTACCAAACACTCCGGACTGTCATGTTCTCCAATGTTTGAGAACTAGCCTTCAACTCCGTGAGTGGAGAAAGAGACTTCCAAAGACAAAGATGTTGTTCTCGAAGCTCTCACTTTCTAGGAAGCAATTTTAAAGACCGTAGGTAGAATTTCAGCTTCCTTCTGCTGAGAGCATTTGGTAACATGGATGTTTTTAAAAAATTAATTTGGGGAAAAAAATGCAAGGAATCACCATGAGAAGTCCATAACAGTGTCTTTATATATTAAAAACTTCATAAAGCAATGTGACCTTCCCAAAGGTTCTCCAGCCCCATGGACCCATCATCGATCAACCTTCAGACTCATCTTTGTGCTGCTATCAGGGCCCAAAGCCTCAGTGAGCGTCAGTGAGCGTAATTACTACCGATACGTGAGCCTCTGTCTTTAAGATTAATATTCCCGA
Source organism: Pteropus vampyrus (assembly GCF_000151845.1). Lineage (NCBI taxonomy): Eukaryota > Metazoa > Chordata > Mammalia > Chiroptera > Pteropodidae > Pteropus > Pteropus vampyrus. Next base: position 586,083 of record NW_011889001.1, on the reverse strand, counting down.
ATTTGGCCATTTACCAGAACTCTCTTACATCTAGCCCCTCTTGGGTTTACAAAACTTAACTGCCAATGTAAAAGGAACAGCCTTCTTGGGAGAAATTTGTTACATCTTGATTTGTCTAGCAGAATTGCCAAGAGACCAGTGCTCAGATCATTTTGAGTTTTGGGCTTTTAATCCTGTGTACCTCCTGATGCCAAAGTGCCCATAAATCTAGGTGGTAAGTGAGGTGCAAAGAGGGGGACAGAGTCCTTAAGGAAAAGAAGACAGCCTGTGTTCTTTTCATACCAGCAGCATCATTAATCTGAGTAAACTGGCTCACCTTTATGCCCCATTTTACCATCCTCAAAATATGACCGAAAATTCACCTAAAATAAACTCAAAACAGGTGGCAAACTCCAATCCTGCAGGAGCCAGACAGCTAGCACTAAAGAATCCAGGAACAAATCACTGGGAAGTGGCAGGCACCCTGTGGGGCAGTAATGCCTCGCCCGGGAATGTCCACCAGCACTGGCTCTTCCTAAAATTGCTCCCAAGAATGAATATTGTATGCAATCATTTGAGTTTTAAACATTTCTGATGCATTTTTAAATTAGTAAAATATAATTTTGATAATTTCCTGTAATGGTTTAACATTTTTTAAATACTAGCCAAGTTTTTCCCCTATTGTTCTTAGATACTTCT
>NW_011889001.1:565523-585355 GCF_000151845.1 Pteropus vampyrus | reverse complement strand
ATAATGTTTCAATATAAAACCTCAAGCTCTGTCAAGTGCCTAGTCGGAGAGTACTGGCCTGAGATAAAATGTTCTATAAAGGCAGGCTGCTTCCCATATAGTGTAAGGAAAAATTAAAAGCTTTCAATCTAGGAGGTTAGAAATAGATCAATATTTGGAAACCTATCAATAAATAACTCATAAATGAATAAATAAATATAGATAGATATGTAGATAGTATATAGATAAATGAATACATACCCTGTGGTAAGTGGCTAGCTAAGGAAAAGAGTGAGTGAACATAGGCACATGTAACAGGCTCAATGCTCAGGCTACAGGGAAATCTAATTTTCATAAGTATTAAAGGAGGCAGTCTCAGTGGAGTGGGAGAAATCGTTATAACAAGGAACTAATAAAGCCCAAAGGTGGAAGTATTTTTGGTGACAGACTTTCTGGCCTTGGAGACAATTTGGAAAATAGTGGCCATTGCCTCTGGGGACAGCTGAGCAGGACCTACTAGGAATCACATATGAAGATGCTGTGTGCATGGGACTGCCACACCCCAAATTTCGTCTATTTCCTTCCTGGAGACCTGGTCTCATGCAAGGAGGCCGTTAGCTCAACTCCAGTGCCTGAGAACAGAGGAGTGAAGTGGGAGTGAGGCTGAAACTGTAGACATCTGGGCCCTGATCTGGAGGCAGGCGAGCACACCGACTCCATGCGTGATGTGTGGGTCTCACTGCTGTGCTTAAGCAGGACCACACACAGTAACCTCTCCGCACATGGTACAGAGACCCCTAAAAGGCAAATCCACCAGATGGTGGAGAGAAATGTGCCAAACTTTAGGCAGATGCCCTACCTGGTGAATCAAGCAACTCTCCATACAAAACCCTATCGGGAGGCAAATCCTTCCAAGGGAATTCCACTGGAATTGAGTTGGAGGTTGGCATCTTGGCTGCAAGAGCAGCTTCTCTGGGGCAGGGTTTATTTTTCTTCCTGGACTGTGCACCCAATGCCCAGGTCACTGGCCTGACCCTTACCGTCCGTCAAAGTCTGGAAGCACATCTTGCCACTGAACTTGCCATAGCCGGCCACAGTGCGGGCGCGCACCTGTACCACATACACCATGCCCGGCCGCAGGCCATCGATTCGTGCCGTGTTGGTCTGGCTCCTGGCCATGGAAGAGTTGAATTCGTTGTGTTCCTGAAAAAGAGCAAGGGGAAGGGATCAGCAGCTCACTCCTGAGTGCTGCACCCCTAGCCCGCTCCACTCTAGGGCACCCAGGTTTCATCAGCTCTTGGTCCTGTAGATATGCCAGAAGTTGTCACCAGATCTAGGCCATCCTTCTGAATGGAGACAGACTGACCTGGACTGAGGGAATGAAGAACTGGCTCTGGACTACGGATTGCCTACAATCTGAGCAAATGGCAGAGTTCTCAGGGCCTGGCTTAGGGGCTCACGATCATTTTCTACTCCTTACCCCTCCAGGGTTCAGAGGTAGAAAGCAAATCACATCCATCTTTCCTATCTAGTCCCTGACTCAGCAGAAGCTAACTGGACAGACCGAGTCACCCTGCGCCTGACCCCTTTGTCTTATTTCTGCTGAGATGTTTTCTTTTCTCTCCTCACTCAAGATCTCCCTGGCTACGCCTCACAATGACTGTTCCAGATCACTCTGTAAGTTCCCTCGAGTCCTTAAGCAAATGGTTTTGCATCCACTCTGCTGAATGTGGATGCCATTCTGGAGTATCTCCCACACCCGCTTCTGCTTCAGTCTGTGTCTGAGTCCCCATCTTGCAGTCCTTCTCCCCCAGTTTCCAGGAAGGGCACGTCCCTTCTCTCTGGAGAGCAGGCCAGGCCTGTGTCCTCACCCCTCCTCCTATTTGGGAGTTAGCTCTTCCTCTCGTCTGTCACTCTCCAGCACCTTCTGCCCTGTCCTCCACAGTTCCTATTTTTTGTACATGTATGTCCTCTGGTTTGCACAGATGTTGCTCCTGGTTTTCATCTTCTGGCTCCTCCATCCAGCATGAGTTCCCTGAAACATTCACTTCCTTTCTTTGCTATTGATCTTACATAACATTTGGTTTGTGCCTGGACTTTTGTAGCCTTCCATCTTTTCTGCCACTCCCTTTCAACCAAAATCCAAACTTCTTTTCTAAAAAAAAAAAAAAAAATCTCTGACCTTTCTTAAAATTATTATCGGATAAAATCGAAACTCCTAAATCTAAGTTTGCAGGCCCTTCATAATTTCAATCCCTCACATTCCCCTAAATTATCACCTTGCTACCCCTACAAGGACCACATCCCTGGCCACTAGGCCTTTGCTTAGGCTGTTTTCTCAGTCTGAAATGCCTCTCTCCAAGGCTTCCCTGTTCCCTTCAGGTCCCTTAGGCTTAGACTCCTCAAGTCCTCCTCTTCTAAGAAGGCTTTCCTCACTACTGCAGCCCACAGACTTTCCTCTTCACTATAATTATCATTATAATTCATTCTTAGCACCTTCAGATATACCAGCCTGCTCTCTAATTACTTCCATGTGAACGTTATAGAGACTGTGGCTTAGCTCTGAGTATGCAGGAACACGAGTTTAGAGTCTGGGCCTGTTCCTGTCTGCACCATGAATCTTAGTGCAAAAGGGGGAAATCAGTAAAGATGAAGAACCTGAGTACTAGGAGGGAGGCCCCAAAGTTCCATGTGCAGATCTAGGGTACTGTGACAAGTTTTAGGCACTAAGGTTCTAGAGACATGGTGATAAATGAAAGGAAAGCTGGTAGCGAGCGGTCTATAAGCCATATCCTCCATCCAGCGACAGACAAAACCTGGGGAGTTGAGCCAGGATGAAAGAAGTAGAGTACAATGATAAAAAAAGAAAAAATTATCACTGTCTTAATATATGTAAAAGTTTACTTTGCAAAGGTGAAGATTTGATGTGTGTTCATTCATTTGGCCAGGCATTCACATTTATGACACACACTACCATATACTGAGTGATATACATGGGCTACAGGTACTAAGGCATGGTCTCTCTCCTTTGGGGACACGACATCTTGTGGGGGGACCAGAAAATAAACAGATGATGACAACAGTGTGATTGAGTGCCTTTGGCAGAAGGCACTTTAAGGGGCTATGGAGGAACAGTAGAGCATCTCTCAGTCCAAACTGAAAAGGAGGTTGGGTGGGGCTCAGAAAAAGAGTGATATGAGTTGAGTCCTAAAAGATAAATTAGCCACATGGATGAATGTGGGGAGTGAGAACTGAATAGAATACTCCATGAGAACAGAATAAAACATACAAAGCCAAAGCCTAAAGTAGTTTGGGAGCTTGCAAGTAACTGGGCATAGTTGGAGTGTGGGTAGCATAAGGGTGGTGATGAATGCTTCAGAAGCAGTTGTAAGGGACCATGGGTTAGAGGCCAGCTTGAACAGGCAGTTGAAAGTTGCAAAGAGGCCCTAATGGAGGGGATATTGATGTTCAGAAGAGACTTTCTGAGGAAGGACTACCCACTCATCATTTGATCTATTTAAAAAGCAGGTTGATTCTCCTCCACCACCACCACCAATCAGGGATCTAGCAGAAAGAAGGCTGTGCACCATAGAAGGGATATCATCTAGATCTTTGGTTGTTACTATCTTGACAAACGGGAGATCTGGAATCTGAAACCGTGAAAATCACATCGCTTTGCAAGTCAGGACAAAATGCCATTGCTACCCAATCCAGAGGTCTGCCCAGATTCTCTGGTTTTCCTGGAATCTGTGGAAGTACTCATTGCTTGAAATAAGTGAAGTATTGACTGGGCAACTCTTTTACTTAAAAATATTCTTTTTGGTGTATTGGCATTTGGAATTTAAGGACAAAACAATAACCCATAATTATTTTAGAGTCCACACATTCATGAAGTTCAGTGATGAAAATTAGTTATCAGTCTTTGTTCCCTTCAAATTCATTAATTAACTCCAGGCAAATGAGTGAGAGCAAAGAGGGAGGTTGTTTTTATTTTTGGTCACTTATGACTGATTTTATAAGCATATGAGAGATAGAGGCTGTGGCCGTTGGGGGCAGAGACCATGTCTCCCTTATTTCTCCATCTCCAACATGTAGCACAGGGCTGGCCCACCTTGGTGCTCAAGCACTCAGTGCTAAATGAATAAATAAACTGCACACTTCAGACCAGTTATTTGAACCAATCGATTGAGCACAAGATATTGCCAAGATCTGAAAGAGTTTCTATGAGAAAATGATCCTAAAATTTGAAGAGTAGAAATTCCCAAGGCCTAAACCAGCCCATTCTAGCCTAGACAGTTATTATGAAGAGTGAGTAAACGTCTAAACGCTTCATCATTAAGACAGCTGAGAGCAGATGTGGATGCTCCTCCCATGGTTTGCCCACGAGCACTGACACCAGGAGTGAAAAGTGCTACAAGACAGTAAACAAGAGAGAATGATGAATGGAAATGTATTAAAATGGAGAAGGAGATGAACATGGGAGAGGCTCTGGGAGTGTCATCAGCTTGATGGCATCTGAGCTCTCTATTAATGAGCTTTTGGAAAGGCGAAAGCTTCATTGATTCCATTCACAGAACTGAAATTGAAAGGTGTCCCAAGCACAAACCAAGAAGGTGATGTGGGGCAGGAGATCCAGGAGGGTTTTTAGGAATAGTTGGGATAGAGACTATATGGCCCACAAGTGTAAAATATTTACTACATGGTCCTTTACAAACAATTTTTGCTGACTCCTTGTTTAGAAGTGGCATAGGATGCAAAACATGGTGGATTTTGTTTCTTTGGACTGAATCCAGGACATCTATTGCATTAAGTTTTACTTGTGCTTGCATCTTCTAAAGACCAGGATTCCATGACCTTGTGGAGCAGGTAGGCAAATCATTCTGGTTACAAGCATTTAGATTTAAAATTAAGATACAATCTCTTGCTTTAGGGGCTACACTAATTTTGAGATCCTCAGCATCAATATGATTACATCCAGTCATACTCTGAGCTCAGAAATACATTGAAATATAATTTTAGAAGTCTATAGTTCTCGTTCTGTGACTTCCTAGCTGTGACCTGTGTGGTCAAGGGTAGGTCATTTAACCTTTCTGTGACTTAGTTCCATCATCTATAAATTGGTTATACCTGGCTTTCAAGATTCTTTTTTAAGGGTCAGAACTAATATATCTGAAAATCTGGTACATGATGGGCACTCAATAAAGATGAATTATTATCATTGTGGTTATTATTTTAAAATACCCTCACAAGGTAATGTCTTTCCTTTAGTCATATTAAAAATGGTCACCACATGTTATAGTTGAGCACTTTATAAATGGAGAGTTCTATAGTAATATACCGAACAGTAACCAATGCTTTGGCAAAGAATCGTCTGTGTTCCTAAGGAAAGCATTCTATCCTCTGGAGTGGGGACAATAATATGCTTCACTGAGGTGTGGAAGCTGCCTCAGGCATTGAGCTGCTGTGCATGTGTGTCTTTAATAATTAGTATAAATTACTGAGAAGTAGGGATGTGGCCTGAAATGGGAGAATAAGCTCCCTTCATAACATCAGAAGTGGAGATTAACTACAGTTTTTCAAAGGGAGAGGTTTGCATGTAAAGGGGCAGGCAATGAAGGAGCTTCGACATGAACTGGCAAGTGAGGTGTCAATGGACACAGGTGTCGCTTCTGAGCATGTCATTAAGTCCTTCATCCCTTTTCACAGGGGTGACTGCCCTTTGGCAGGGCAGACGAGGAGGAGGGCAGGTGGTCTCCCATGAATTAAGCCTCTTTCCAGCACTGCTACTTGCTTCAGCGCAAAGAACCCAGGCTATAGGCTTGCTTTCTAGCTGTGTGACTGTGGATGAGTTTTTTTGTTTGTTTTGTTTTTACACTTTTTTGTACATTGGTTTCTTTACCCATATCAATGATACTAATATTTACCACTCTGAGTCATGAGGGAGAAAGAAGAAAATGTTTATAAAGCCCCTAGCACCCAATAAGGGCACTCTAGGGAGAAATGATTACTTTCCTAAGACAAGCTACAAGGCTCAATTTCATGCTTGTGTGGGAAGTAGGGGCTGGGTGGGAACTTACTGGTGACTCTGACTCCACATTGTTTGCTGGCCACACAGGATACTCTGTTGAACTGTTAGGTCAACTTTGAAATAAGGTCATATGGTCAACTGGCCCAAAGAGATTGGTCCAAAAGGTTTTGGAAAGTCAACATTTACTTTATTAACTGATAAAAAATGTGTGGCAAATAAAGGCTCCGAAATCAAAGCTGAATGGACATGATGGTTGCTTATGAATCCAGATGGTTTAAAGTACCCCCAATTCATTACATTTTTTAAATCAACTGACTACATAACCTAATAATCTCTACTGAATAGAATACTTCCGAATCCTCACCTTGCTTGTATATTTGGCTATAATGGCTGAAGGACATACTTCTTCACAGACTAGATTGGTGATCCATCTAGCCTTCCATTTTCAGGGAGGTAAATTGCTATCATTTTAAAAATGCGAATATCATAACTTAGAGTGGTGAAGTAATTTGACCACAACTACAGGGCAGGAAAGGGAGGGTCCTGGAAACAAGGACTCCTGCTTTATAATGCAGTCATGTCTCACTGTCCAACACTGTCTCCATGTTGGAGGGCTGCAGGTCTCTATCTTCGATCCTTTTTTAAATCCATTCTCCCACTGGATGATCTCACACTGGCTCAGCACTTCCATACCATCCACATACTGACAACTTCCAAATAAACATCTCCAGCCCAGTCCTCTCTCCTGAACTCCAGATGTGTATGTCTAGCTGCCTACTCCATGTCTCTACTTGGCTATCTCAGAGGCACCTTAGACATCACGCTGAACTTCTGTCCCCTCCTTCACCCCAAACATGCTCTACTCCCAGCAATCCCCATCTCAGTCAATGGTGGTTACATCCTTCCAGTGGGTCAGGCCAAAACCTCCCACATCCAAAATCCAAACTGTTGGAAATCCTGTTGGCTCTGACTTCAGTTTATATATTTAGAAACTAACTTTTTCATTAGCCCTCTGCTTCAACTCTGACTCAAGCCACCATCATTCTTGTCTTAGATGACTGTAATCTAGGCCTATTTTCAATAGAACAGTCTCAATAATCCTCTTAAAATGTAAGTTAGATCTTGTTTCACCTCTGCTTCTAACCTTGCTATGGATCCCCATCCCACTCAGTGGGAAAACTCAAGTTCTTAAGGCCCAACACGATCACCTCCCCTGATTACCTCTCTCCTCCCCGCCCCCATCTACTATTTCTTCAATGCTCACATCACTCCAGTCATGCTGGTCTTTCTGCTTCTTGAAGCGCTAGTCATGATCTTGCCTCAGGGCCTTTGCACAAGCTCTCTATCCCCCAGATATCTGCTTCATAACACCTTTATCTCCTTCAGGTGTTTTACTTACCTTCTCCAAGAGGCCTGTCTTTACCCTTCTACTTATTTCTGCAACCAATCCCTTCCCCAAACCTGACCCTTTTAATCTCATTTACTTTGCTTGTTTTTTTTTTCTTTTCTCCTTCACAAGACTCATTTTCTAACACACTATATATGAGTTCCTTGGTTATTGTGTTCATCGTTCATTGTCCATCTTATTTAATTGGAAAGTAAACCCCTTGAGGGAAGGAATCTATGTTTTGATCACTAATATATTCAAAATAGTACCTGCTAAATAGCAGACACTCAATAAATACTTGCTGAAAAAATAAATGAATGAATCTGGTGGTTTTACAAATAATATGTTGAGTCAGTAGAGAAAACACTTTATTTTCCTGGGATTTTGCAAATGCTACAGTTCACCATGGTGGGAGGAAGTCACTGTTTCACCCACAGATAGACCAGGGACCAACTCTTGATAACACATGCCCTGCTATGGCCCCCAACAGCAGCTGATAAAGAGTAGTCAAGGAAAATAATATATACATTTCTATTTCTATTCATTTCTATCTCATCCTTTTAAATTTTCATTGCAATATTTTTAACCTCCATGAATATGTTAGAGAAGTAGTACATGCATATAATTTATAAACAGACAATCTTATATTGGAGGTACATGCTCAAAAACTTTGAAAACTACTAGTCTACAAAACCACAAACTCTTTAGAAAGTTCAAGGGATCCCTGGCAGTTTGTAGCAAACACATGACTAAGAGAGTGGAATTGGTCCTGCCCATACCAGCCCAGTGAGCTGTCCAGATAGCAGAGTGGTGTGTTGGAAGGTTCTCTCTCTTGAGCTGGCACAGTAAGTGCCTGGGTGTTGAAGGCTTTTGCCAGGGGAGACCTCTGGTCTCCATCACTAGGTCTCCATTACTCCCCCAGGGATCCTCTAGGTCTCCATCATCAGATTACTTCCTCTCTCAGGACTGCCTCCAGCTTGTCTCCTTGTGCCCTCAGCTGACCACCACCCATGAAACAGTGGCTGACTTTGGCTCTTGCAAACCTGAAGGCAGAGCTGGCTCACCTTCTCATAGTACCGGATCTCATAGTCCAGGATGATGCCATTGGGCTGCTCCGGTTGTGGCCATGACAAGGTGATGCTCCTCATGGTGGCACTGACCTGGTGCATGATAGGAACAGTGGAAGGGGCTGTGGAGAGAGGAAGAGACAGGGCAGATGAACAGATCCCTCAATTACATGAGAAGTGCCATCTTTCATGATAAATAGGGAGAGAAACGTCATTAGGTTTGAACCCTGCCTTTTTTTTCCCATCAGCTGAGTTGGATCTGTAGAACTTCCGGTGGGTTTTGCCGAATGAATGGAGTTTGGATAACAAAGGAATAAAAGTTAATAACTTAGGACAGGAGAACATGTGTGAGGATAGGGGCTAGAATGAACATGGTGTTTCCCGGATAAGGAAGAGAAAGGCTTGATGAAAACAAGAGACGATTGGAGGAATCATGGAAAAACAGTGTGGCCTGGGCAAAGTGGAGTCAATTAGGGAGAGCATGACAAGAAGGACAAGTCTAGGCTTCAGATAGTAGGACAAGAGGAGTAAAGGAATGTTTTTGAGCAGAAGGTGTTGAAGGAACCTCAGTCTTGCTGTAATGAGCTGGCCTATTGCAGAGAAGAGAACCTGGAGGCAAGGGATGATAGTGAGAGAGTAGAACTGATCAGTGCAGAATTACCGTGCAATAGAAAGAGACGTTCTAGTAGACATCTCTTTCTGAGACTGCAGTGGAAGATTTTGCTGCACTTCAGAAGAAAGAGTGAAGATATCTCTCAGAAAGACATGAACACAGACCAATGACAGAGTTCTTTCAGACTTCTGTTGGAGTTTTCCAAATGAGGACATTCAGAATAAAGCGCTCACAAATATAAATGAGAAAATGATACATAAACCAAACATTTAGAAACAGGATAATAATTCCAAAATCTGTGAAGTGATTCTGAAATCTCTGGAAATAATATTATTTATTTCCCAATTCAACATTTTTTCACATGGTGTAAATAAGATGAAAACAGTCTGGAAATAATTAATGAGGGTTGTCTTTCTGGGGGAAGAGGCGGGTAATGGATGAGGCTTCAGTCTGGGCTTGACTCAGGAGCTGTTCTGTTTAGTCCTGGCACTTCTGCAGTGATGAAGGTCATTTCTTCACACGAACTCCAATTTACAGGGTTTCTCTGGGGTCTGTGGCTGACCGACATTTACTATTTTCAATTTAAGTTAATGGATTCCCCTCCAAGACCTAAAATTACAGAGCATGGTCCCAGGGTCAAAGGGGAGAGTGGAGGGGGAATGGGGAGGTTGCTGCATTCTCTACCACTCACTGGACTCTCAGCAAGCACCTACTATGTGATGGGGCCTGGATGGGGCACGGCGACGAGGAGCACTTGTTCTAAAGATGCTCACAGCCCGGAGAGCCATAAAGAAAGCACAATGTGAGAGTGTTGCAATGAGGCCTTGTGGTGGCCATGAAAATGTGTCCCTCAAAATTCTTACTGCTGGGAGCATGACTGACTAATGGCCCCAGCTTCTGAGCTCTGCAATCCATCATCATATTCACAGAGAGCTCTGCTTCTCACAGGCTGCTCCTAGCCAGTGACTGAGAGTGGCTGGGATGCTAGGAAAAGACTATTCCTGACTCTTCAGATGGGCAACTTTCACTCAAAGTCTCCCTCTTGGACTTACCAATGCTTCCTTGTACAGCACTGCAGCCTAAGACTCTTCCTACCCAATCCTCCTTCCTTCTTTCCCTCTTTCAGAAGGATCAGACCTTCATCCAAGCCTCCTCTGGCTTCCACCCCATTTTCCCAATCTCTGGCACATCTAATGCCACCTTGGTGTGTGCTTCATGAAGGACTTGAATTCCTGCAGTCCTGAATCCCCATACGGTTATTCTGTGCCCAGCTCTGCTGCTTCCCTAGGGATGGGAGGCTCACTGTCTCTAGGAGCAACTGCTCCATACTTGGGTAACTCTCATCAATTTACATGTCTTCCTTATCCTTATCGGAAATCTGTCTTCTTCCCACTGTTCTCAGTTCTACCAAGTAAAGTAATATAGAATGTTCTCTCTTCCACAGAACGGCTTGTCAGACAGCTAAAGAAACCAGTTAGGTCTCCCCTGAGTCTTCCCTGATGAAAAGAAGGGCCAGATACTACAAACATTTCTCTCATGATATGCTGCCACCTGAGGTGGCTCTTTTCCAAAGGGGGCCCCTGTTATATAAAACTCTCATGAGGCCCAGAGGTGAACCCAATTCTCCCACTGCTGTTTGAGTGGCAGACTAGAGGTAAACTAGTATCTCCCATGATCTGTGTACTACACATCTGTGAATGTGACCATTAGCCTTTGGACCAAAGACATGTCCCTGCTACTTGGTTCTGAAATCACAGTCAGACAGGTTTTCCCATGGTATGCTTCTCATCTTTCATCTGTAGAGTTGGCTTTTGACATATAGGGATTTACATGTATCTCTATCTCTATAATGTTAAATTTGGCCTATTAATTTAGTAAACTGGAATAATTTTTGATCCTTACTCAACCATCAAATGTATCTTCTCTTTCTCCCAGTTTAGTATCAAGGCCAGGTTAATTAATTAATTAATGAAACAAATATTTATGGAGCAACTGCCATGTACCAGTCACGGTTCTAAGTTCTAGAAATTCCATAGTGAATGAAATAAAATTTTCTGCCCTCACAGAATTTATTTTCTAGTGGAAGGATTCAGAGACTAGATGTAATAAATCAATCAATCACAAGGTATGTTAAAAATATTAAATATTAAAAAAATGGAACAAAAGAGAAGGGATACAGAATGCCAAAGTGTAGGAGGCTGGCCGAGAGAAAACTGCAATTCTGAATCACGTGGTCAGCAAGGCCTTGCCTGAAAAGTAGATGCAGGAGCACAGAATTGACAGAAGGGAGGGAGGGAGCTGCACAGATACCTGAGAGAAGAGCATTTGAGAGGGAGTGGCCAGGGCAAAGCTTCTGATATGGGAACAGCCTGGTGTTTCAGGGAACAGCAAAGAGCCAATGAGACTGAGACAGAGACAAAGCTATGGAGTAGGACCCTGAGAGACACTAAAAGGACTTTGGCTTTTTACTCTGAGTGAGATGGGGATCCATGGGAGGGTCATGAACAGGGGAGTGGCACAATGTGACTTGTAAGTTAATAGTATCACTCACAGCTGTGATGAGAATAGCATGCAGGGGCCTTGTAAAAGCTGAAAGACCTATCATAGCACGATTACAATAATTCAGTTGCAAAATCATGGTTACTTGGACTGGGTTTGGAGCAGTGGAGGTGGTGAGAGTAGAGTAGTCAGATTCTGAATACATTTAGAATATCTCAATGGATGTGGGATGCAGAAGAAATAGAACAGTCAAAATGACTCCAAGATTTTTGGCCTGAGCAAATGGAAGGTAGGGCTGTCATGAGCTGAGATCAGGCAAGACATAAGTAGAAGCAGTTTGGGAGGAAAGAGCAGGTGCTCCTAATAAGTGTGAGATGCCCCAGACGTCCCAGAGTAGACACTGAGTAGGCAGATGCATGTATAAGAGGTCCAGACTGGAGATAGAAATTTAGAGTCATTGGTATTTCAAAGATATTGAAAGCAGCAGAACTGATAGATATCACTAAGAGAATGAATAGAACAGAAAATATATTCAAAGATTCAGTAAATGAATTGAAAACAGCCAAGGGGCCTGAGAAAAAAGGTCAATGAGGTAGAAGTAAATGAGCTGTGATCACATAGAAACCAAGTGGCAATAATCGTTCCCAGGAGAGAATGTGTGAAATGTTGCCACTAAAGTCACGTTAAATGAAACTAGGAACTGAGGGTGGATTTAGCAGCAGACTGGATGGTTTGCAGTGTGGATGGCTTCTGATCATCTTTTCTAAGACCTCTTGTGCATTGTGCAGAGCTGTGGAGAGGATAAGTGTGCTTCAGGAAAGGTGAGACATTTTCCAGAGTCGGTCAGGTCACTGGGGAGTCCCAAAGGTGTCCCACTAAGATGGGTGCAGAAGGGCTCCCGATAAGCCTGCTTTCCCCCGCAACCACCACCACACTCACTGTGCAGCGTGAGCTGCCCCTTCAGACCTATGTGAAAACACTATGTCTATGCTGTTATTCATGCCAGTGCCATACACGTTTTCAGAATCCTTCTGCCTCGAGAGCTGAACCATCATGTATTAAAAATTGGAAAAAGTAATCTTAATGGCCTGAGGATTTTGATAGGCTTGGTTCTTCTTTTTTTTGCCTCTAATCCCTGGAAAGCTATCATTTGAGACTTAACATATTTGCCAAACATTGTGCCAGGCCCCTGCTCTAATCATAGGGGACAGAAGGACAAGTAAGGAAGTCACAGCCCTGCCCTAGGACCTTGGAATCTAGATGGGGTCAGATGGTAAAGAGAAAAATCATAGGGAAGGGTGATCAGAGGCAACTGATAGCCAAAATCCACTGAGAGGAACACTCCTGTTATGCAGATGGCAAGGATCTCTCAGCAGCCAACTAGCAGCACAGAGATCTAGGAGAAGCTGCCGGAGGGTAAAGGTCACCACTGCCTGCATATCTTAGATTTATAGTGATGACATGATGCTCACAGACCCCATGGCAGGCAGTTTAATCTCACACAGGTCATTCTAAATGTCTTACATTTTAATTGAGATGGGATTAGCGCATGGGAGAAAGTGAGAAAGTATTACTCTTCCTCCCTGAAAATCAAGGGTAGCTTACATTGGCTGTTCTACCATCAGTGATTAACTACAATGATCCATTTGTTGTTGTTTCCTTTCTCCAAGTGCAATGCCCCCTCTAGATCTGGTGTTTTACATGCTATAACACTTTCAGAAAAAAATAAATAAATAAAAATGAGCTCAGGTATCCATTCAAACACCAACTTCTTCTAGCAAAACTAAGGCAGACTAAGGAGGGATGGGAAGATTATTTAAAGAAGCAGCTCCTGTGACCCTTGGATATGCTGGTTCTGATAGTAAGTCCTGGCCAGTTTCTTTTCTCCATAAACCTGCATCCTCACATGAAGGGACAGTTTCACTGAAAGTCTCTTTCTTGAACGCACACAAAACACTTTTGATTAAATTAAACATTTTACGGAGAGAAGGAAATGAAAATAAAGAGTTCACAAAATTATTAAAATTTAGCAAAGAAGCAAATATGGACCTTTCTTTAGAAAAAGGTAAAAATAAAGAATTAGTTTAGGGACTATTCAATAAAAGGTATTGAAGGCTCAGGAAAGATGTGTTTGGCCTAAAGAGGAGATGCTCAAAAAAACCCAAACAACCAAAATTGCCCTGTATTCCTTCTTAGCCAAATAAAGAGGCTGACCCAACAGGAAGCTGGGATCCAAAGAAGAGAGTGGGTTAGAAACAAAAAGTGTCAAATAAAATTCAGTCTCCGAGGAAAAATCAACTAGGGCTCTAACAGAATCAGAATGAGGTAGTATCTGATCAGGAGTCTAGAGCCAATTTAAGAGGCACTTTAATGTGTCAGAAACGGAAAGAGACTCAAACTTTAAACTTCACTGGTCAAGGGGCACAGGGATGGAGACAACACAAAGGCAGGCTGAGTGAGTGAGTCTTTGCCTCTGTTTTTGCCCAGGAAGACTTTGGGGAGCTCTTACTACCAAATTCCTTTTGAAGCAGACAGATCCAAGATAGTAGTATATCATATACAGCAGAGAAAGGGCACAAAATGTTGTCAGCCCAAGCTGACAAATGAGATGTATATAAAATGTAGGGACAGGATGGCAATCAATACCACAGCTGCAAGTTATGAAAGAACTTACAGGTGACATGGGACAAGCATTGGCCCAAATTGACCACAGGTCACTCTCAGTGACATCAGGGATGGGGCCTGGCTGACCACCAGCCAGCTCTCCATTTGAAAGAAGGGCTCCAACAGAGATCGTAGGGCCCGCAATCCTGTCAGACTAAGGCTGGGCTTGGTGTGATGGCATAAATCTATCTCAGGAGTTAATAGCCCAAATCTTGACCCTGGAGTCTTAATATGCCTTGCTGTCATATGTCAGGTTCACCTGGACCATACATTTTATATTTATGACATTCCTTGACCCTTTAATTAGTGACTCAGTCATGTTCAAAGTTTTCTTCTTACTCATTTTTTTCTTATGTGATAGGAGCATTTCTTCCTAACAATTAAATTAAGCATTTCAGATTCCAAAATGTGAAAATGAGTTGATGCTTTTTTTCCCTAGGACAAATGCTAAGTTCGAATGCATTATCTTTGCTTATTAAAACTACTTCTTAATGTCTTCATTGATTTTTGTGTCAAAATAATTCTTTCAACAGTTTTAACTGTAATTCATTTGGGATATAATAAATCATATAACAGCTTATTATGTTAAAATATTTTAAGACATCAAAAATATTTATCAGTAGTTTTAAAGAAAAATAATAGCAAAACACACATACATTCAAAATGAAGTTGATCTATTGGAGTAACATATTTGAGGAGGTTATAAAAACATAAAACTTGGATTTCAGAGTTCAGCAAATCTCGTCTAAAGAGAAAAGTGTTGTTTCTGTGGCTGGAAATCATGTCAGGGACCGCCTTGTTCTGAGGCCACCTCTCACCTGCCCTAGGAGCCGAGATCCAGGTCACAGCTGAGTACTTTCTACCTTGACTCACTTGACAGCCCTATTAAGTCTCCTGTAAGATAAATGGTGTTTTCCGTTAGGGAGACTTTCATATCTAATCTTTCCTAGAAGACCCGTGGAAACGGGAACCCATCTACCTCTCTCACAATAACTCATGCTGGGCAGGTGGGGAAGATTTCCCTGGCCCTTCCATGTGATTTGTGGGGGGAGATTCCTGTACTGACCCCTCAGGGCGGTGCATCTGCCCCAATCTGAACAGTGTGCTCTGAGGCTTGGTAGCCACTTCTACCATTCAGGGCCTTGCTTTTTCTAGGACAAATATCCATCAGTTGATAAGACATTTTGGTTGTTTCTACATTTGGCTATTGTGAATAACGCTGCTAAGAACATTCATGTATAAGTTTCTGTGTGGACCTACATTTGTATTTCTCTTGGATATATACCTAGTGGAATTGCCAGATCATATGGTAAGCTATGCTTTCTAGACTGGCATCTCCTAGCCAAATCATCGTTAGACTAACCACCTGCAATCAATACCACAGACTCAAGCTGTGAGAAAATCAAGGTGGGATAAGGAACATAGTAAGGAGCCAAGGACTCCAGCTCGGGGCATAGAAATTAGCAGAAGTCAAGAAGGGCTTTGGTCAGGGCTCTGCAGATGCTGCAGAGGGAGGTGGCTTCCCATTCTGGCTCAGCCATCTGCTTACTGTGTGAACTTAGGCTAAGGTTACTTAACTTCTTTGGGCCTCAAATTCTTCAACTGTAAAACAGGAATATTAATCCTTATGTTATGAATTTTTCATATGCTCTGAGGATTGCTCCTTCCAACCCGATCTGGTCTGCCAGGCCAGGATCCTTGGCATCTACCCCAAAGTCTCCTTCTGGGTCCACCGCTATTCACATATACAAAACAGTCTCTGGGCATAGTTCCCCAGGGTACATGTGAAAAGCACAATCCAGTGACAGCCTTGGGTATTTATTTGATAAAAATCTTTGAGGAAATAAATAAGCATGTCAACCCAGTCAGGGTGGAGGCGATGGATAGAATGGGCTCAGAGAAAGGGAAGGCGAGCAGCAGGGCTCCCTGGAGAGAGGTGTGATAGATGCTCCAGGAGACAGATGGTTCCCTGTGACACCTCCAGATGACCAGAGTTTTTCTGGGAGGTAATCTAGGAAATAAATAATGGGGTACCCTTGTCCTTAAGACAAGGAGACCTTGTGACTCTGGGGAGGGGATGTGCCATGGCCCACGCTTCCTATGCTATGACTCAGGAGTCATGAATGCTCTATTGGCTTTGTCCCTGCTTTTCTCCAGGACTTGTCACCAGTATCTCCTTGTACCTAAGATCTTGTCCCAACTCCCTCACCCACCACTAGGACTCTTCACTTCAAACTGTCCACAGTCAGATTCATCTTTCCAAAGCTCAATTTACCCACGTTCTTCTGATGCTTATAAACCTTCAATGGCTCCCACTGTAAAAAGTCCCAACTGCATCTCTAACATTTAACAATGGGGCAGTCGTAGACCAGGCCAGACTGCCTTTCCCTGCTCCCTTCAGGAACCCGCTGCTCTCACCTAACTGCTCCACTCACTGTGTCCCAGCAAACTCAGCTTTTGGAATCCCCCCACCTGTAGAACCACACCCTCTGGCCACCTCTCTTCATAACTCCACCAGCCTTCAGAGGCCCAGATCGCCGCTCTGGATTAGCCCTGTCGAACCACACCCACCAGAGCACCCCTTCCCTCCTCTGGATTCAAAGTCCTGACTTCACTAACTCTCATTGGACTGTAATTGCCACCTTGGGACACAGTGCACTGTGATCTAACTTTCCAGATGCTCATCTCTGCTCTCCATCACTGGAATAAACACTTTAGGGCAGAAGTCATGTTTGTAGCCTTTTCCCACTGTTTATAGATATCCAGTAACAGTTTGCCTTTACTGGAATGATTGCAGGTTCTTTTCTAAAAATATCAGAAGTAAATAAAAGGGGTCAGAAAACCATGGAGTTGCACCTGACATGGATATTGGCCTTTAAAGGAGAAAGATGTTGGGGGAAGGGGATTCTTCAGCCTGCACCTGGGAAGGAATAGGAGTGGGTTTAAATATAGCAGTCCCAGGAGAGTGGGGATAGGAGTGCTACATGGCGTAGAAGCAGAAACTAGGAGGCTGGGGCCATCTCCATCTCGTTGGGATGTGTCAGCTGAAATGTTACTTTATGTTAGTAGGTGTCTAACTTTTCTTCTTTCTGAGCTGTAGAATCCTTTCTCAAAAAAAATTTTCCTTGGAGCATAGTGCAAAACAGAACAATTCAGAGATGCTCTGGGTGAATAAGTGGAAGTCCCAGAGCCCTGAAGCGAGCCCATTTCTTATCTCCCCCACCCAGACTCTGAAGGATCCACACAGAGATCCAAAAATACTGGGCAGCCTCCAGATTAAATTCTGTGAATTCCTAAAAGGTATGGGTGACGAGGTTGGGAGTTAGGAGTCGGGGGTGGTAGATTATCTTCCTCTTTATATGAAACATATTCTTAGAAATAAATCTATATTTAAATGTTAGTTAAAGACTTTAGACACACTAGTACTGATGACAAAAGAAGAACAGTTTACACACAAAAAAATTGTGCAGATGAATGGTGCATAGATGAATTGTGTTTTTTCTGACATTTATATTTTAGGAGATAGCTCTGTTGAGAAGGTACTGCTTAGATAACAGGTCCTCCCTCTGTTGATGAAAACTCATTTCATTGCACAAATATGTTTGAATTTTATATTAGGAAGATTGACTCATTAAAATTTTTTTGGTGCAGTAACACTTTTGGTCAAAGTAGATTAAAGAAATAAGCAATTAGTTTGGAGACTAGGTATGAATACAAAAGCAGAATTAATTATTTTTCTAATTGTTTTTTTTTTTTTTTTCCTATTGTAGACATTGGCTTCTTTGCTTTTGCTCTGGGCTATGCCTTGAGATGACTCTGTAACCCGCCTTCCAATCTCTCTCTAGCTCGGACTCACCTGGGCACAGAAGACTGCTTTAGGTGGGTGGCATCAGTTTGATACTGTTGTAGAATATTTGCTGAGTCTCGTCATGGGCTCAGTGGAGTGAAGATGGGAGAGAAAGTGAGGGTTCGGGCCTGGCTGGCTGAGTTGGTCCTACACTCCTTCACAAGTTTGGTTCCAAGCCAAGGGATGGGTGTGACAACTGGGAACTGGAACTGGGAGGCCTTTCTGGGGATGTGGGTTTCTAGCAGATGACCTCATTTTTGACACTACCTCTGATGGAAGGGGGGTCTTTACTGGGATCATCCACCTGACGCTGCTAGTTCTCAAAATGTGGTCCCAGATCAGTGTCACCTGGGAACTAATCAGAAATGCAGGATCTTGATCCCCACCCCAGACTTACTGAATCAAACTCTGGGAGTGGGGCTCAACAATCTGCGTTTTAATAAGTCCTCTAGGGGATTCTGATGCACACTCAAGTTTGAGAACTGTTTGTCTGGAAATCTAGAAATCTGAATGTTAAACTTTGAAAGGATATCCGAGGTCATTTAGTTTTCTGTCAACTCTTACAATTTATGGATTAGAGTACTGAGGGCAAGGAAGAGAAAGAGACTCCCCTAAGTCCTTAGCAGCCTAGAGCAGAGCCAGAAATAGCCTGGCTTCCTGTTTGATGCCTGGCCCCTTCTCCCCTCCCCCTACTCTCATGAGCCCAGCATTTTCAGAGCCTCTTGAGGATGTGAAGCATGGGGGAGGGCAAACGGGGTCACATCATTCACAAATGGGTGCTGCCTGATTTCTCAGAGGGATCAGGAGTCCCCACAGAGGATGAAGTGTGCAGAGCCCTGTGCCAGAGAAGGAGGCATCCCGGCTAGTGGGGTCCTGGGGTCCCTTCTGCCTCCTAGGTTCCCCTAGACTGGCTCCCCCTTCCTACTGGGGTAACCAGAAGGTACACCAGGAAAGGAAAGCAAATATGAATGCTGTGACCCTGTGGTGACAGGAGGCTGTGAAGGGATGGGTGAATGTACAAGGTAATTGTCAAGCGATGCCAGTCTTAGGCAGGTGCCCCAGGGTAGCTGTGAGGGTGAATGAGGACAGACCCATCAGGAGTCAGGTGGCAGCTAGGGCTAGCTCCACCTCCCACAAGCCTGTCAGCCTTTCCTGGTATGGGACCAGAGCAGCGGCAGTTCTGTTTTGTTGCATGTTTAATCACAGAAAGCAGTTCACTGTAAACACTGGCACTGGAGAGGCCACAGGAGAGAGCAAACGAAACCCTACAGCAGGTTGTGTGCCCCTTACTCCACGGCCCTCGCGCGCAAGTGTTCAGCAGAGCACCTATCACAGCTGGGGGACCCACTTGTGCCTGACATCACTTCCACCAATAGCAGGCAAGGGAGCTTATCTCTTACCTCCAAGGGGAAGATAGAAGCCTGACTATCCAACCGCATAAATAATGCCTTGACTTGGATACCTCAAATCTCCACAAATACGAACACGTGACCGAACCCACCTCCCCTTGCCACCATCCTTGAACACGTCTGGGATCCCTGGCATGTCTCCTACATATATGAAAATCATCTTCTCATTTTCCAGTTTTGGTTTATTTGTTCTTGATGTCAGCTGCCTGCTAGACCCCTGTAGTAAAGCTGGCACTAAGCTATATTTCCAGTCCCTTCCCTGAGGACCTGTGACTTTGTGAGAACACAGTTCCCCTGTGATCCCTTGGGCAGTGTCCTACTCAACCCAACCCCGAGAGC
>NW_011889001.1:544991-564868 GCF_000151845.1 Pteropus vampyrus | reverse complement strand
GAAGGAAGGAAGGAAGGAAGGAAGGAAGGAAGGAAGGAAGGAAGGAAGGAAGGAAGGAAGGAAGAGATACATACATTTAAAAGCTCAATTCTATAGCTTGGCTCTCAGAGGGAAACGGATCCCAAGGCCTAGAGTGGTTGGCAAAGAGTCTCCCTTGCACTGGAAAATATTTGTGGTCCAGCATTGCCTTTATTTACCCAGAACATTTAATGCGCCTTTTTCCCCAATCTTTCATATCCGCTCAGAGAAGATGTTAATTTTCTGAAATTAAACACTTAGCTTGATTACTGTTTTGTTAATTGCTGCATTCGAAAACCCCTGGTGCTCCTGCCTGTTTAACATGGATGGTGCTGTGAAAATGATAGGCATGGAGCCGGCATGCAGGTGGACAGACAACAGCAATGGAATGCCACCGTGGCTACCCCCAACTGCTTGCTCAAGCAGCTGGGTCCCTGCCCAGGGGAGTAGGAGACAGACCAGGTCATAGCAGGTGCCTCCCACAGGGCCATGTTTTGGGAGGACAATGCACCCAGGAAGTTCCGAGTCTTACCAACATCTGGGAGAATGTAGGGGCTTAACTCCAATCAGAGCACCCGCCCAAAGATGCCCGAGGAAGGAAAGACCACAGAGACAACCTAAGCTACACCATTTGCTGGTGCCTGAGATTAGTTTAAGAAACAGTAAGGCATTTTCAGTCAGACATTTATTTGATAATTTATTAGTTCATTCAATGAACATTTGTTTAATACTACTATTTCAGGTACCTAGCTAGACACTGGGGCACGATAGCTGGTAAGATGGACGTAGGACATGCTCTCCTGGAGACCAGAATCAGCTCGTGGAGCAGACATTTGCTGGAGGAGCGTGGAGTGGATGCATCACTAGGACTCCTCCCTCCTACCCACTTTGGCGGAGCCATAAGGTAAAGAGCAACTACCTCCTAATCCAACTAGAGATGCTCTTTGCAATGGAGGTTATGGTAATCTCATTTGGACTTTGAACAGGGTAAGAGACTGAACTACAATCTCACTGCCAGCAGCCCTATTTTCATGTTGTTAGAGTGCGTGGCCCAAGATGGGGTAAAATGAGCAAACAGGTGCCCTCAGGGTGTCCTCGCAGGGATGCAGGGCAAGGCACTTTCAGCTGCTCTCCAGCTGTTAGCAGCATCACTAGCCACTGCTCAGGATCAAGAACAGAGAGAATCCTCACACCCAACCAACCACTGCGTTACCCAGCAGGTGAGATCTGTTCACATGAAGTTCAAATTGGTCAGTTAGTGAACCGACACTGTCGCTGGATAGCAACACCCACCACAGATTGAACTGCTTTCTAGCAACTTCATGTGGTTACATCCTAGCTTTTGGAAAGTGGGAGCTGACACTGCAGCAGGCCGTGGTACAGAAGCCCAGCTGAGGGCCCCTTGGAGTCCCGTCCCAGTGAGTCACATACTCACTTATGGCTTCTCTGGGCCTCTGATCCCAGTCTCAGTGTGCTGTGGACTAGTATGCAAACTCCAAAAGTCACGGGTTGTTGTGTGTTGTTTGCTACTCTGCTCCCAGTGCCTGGAGCTATGCATGGTGCACAGAAGGTCTCAAAAAATATTTATTGAGTAGGTAAATGAACAGGAGCAGAAACCAATGAGTCAGCATATGGAAAGTAGTCACAAAGACTGAGTTGAATGAATGAAGACATTGCCAAAGTTAAAGTGCTTAAACAAACAAACTACAAACAAATCTCTTTTGAGTGTGGTTGAATCTCACTGCGTTCCTCTGATCAGGGCTCCTGGCATCATCCTAAGATCATTCCCTTATGTTTTCAGGAAGAGATCCAGTCACCTGGCTGACCTGGAGCGATTGCCTGGCCACCTGTGGACTACCAGGACATATTCTGATCACCATACATCAGCCCAACACTTATATCCGAACTCATATGTGAGGATTAAAGGAAACTAGCAAATATTTATCAATGATTTGTGCCTAGCACTATGTGGTCCCTCCCTCATGAAGCTGGGGTAGGTGAGAGAGCCTGATTCTCCACAGAGCTCATCATCAGGTGGAGAGCCCCATGGCTGCTGGGGTAGAAACCACGGCTTTGGTCATAGGCAGTGCTACCTGTAGACCTTCTCAGCTCAGCAGACAACCTATCATCATTTGAAAATGGCCAGGACATTTTTGAGGCCATTTGGAAGTTCCTTCTCAATGCCAGGGCTTAAGAAACGATAAAAACATTTTTTTTTTTTCAGAATTAACAATGAGAATAAAGCAATGAAACGAACTATGAAATTGGATTAAGAGCAGTGAAAATTTTGTTTACTTATGCTTTAAAATTTTTCTTATTAACTTCAATAAAAGTTTTCTTTAAACTTATTCCAATTTTTTTAAAGTTCTGACAGTCTTTTCTCTGCTCTGGAACAAATTTCGCCTAATTTCCAATGAGATCAGCCCTTAAAAATGAACTAGTTTCAGCATTTGGATCTTAACACTCTAAATTTTTACAGGCAGCGGTGTAATATTGTTTTAATATTTAATTTTGAGATTTACATAATATCTTTCCTCCAAAGAGCTCAATATATTGCAATATCATAAAATTCCTTTCATATTCAAAGATTATTCTTTATGCATGCAAATACTATATTTAACTAAGGAATAATGCAAATTAGATGATGTATTCAGAGGAACTGGTGGCCTAGGTAATTCTTCTGTAGGAAAAGTAGTGTCTCAGTAACTTTAATTGTCTAGGAACTTCAAAAATGCCTTAAAAATAGATAAACTGTAGGGGCTTGTGACTATTAACAGAAGTAGTGTATGTATTTTTTAAACCAAGTAAGGTAATGGAGTGTGTCTGTGTTGTGGGCACAGTGGATATGTTAGTGGATACGTTTTTATTTCACATGCAATTGGCACAGCAGGCCATACATGACTGTGTGAATTATAAATGTCAGATATGAATACTATCGATGGCATCATGAAAATAAGGGGAAAAATTGCTGCTTCTCCAAACATACGATAAGAAAAGACAGACAGGCTCCTCTGAGTGGCAGGATCAGCCTGTGCCAGGTACACAGGTTCTGGCTCCACTACTGTCCTCATCATTAACTCATTGGGATGTGAACTTCACTGCTCTCCTTTCTGGTGTCTACTCCTTCCTCGAAGAATGGACAAACTGATACCTGTCATTTATCTGACGTGGATGACATTAGTCCCAAAGAAAGATACTGAGAGGCCTTGGAATGGAAGAGTTTAGGAAGAAGAAATCCAGCAAACTACTGTCAGGTTCAAGACATATTTTCAAAAATGATGTCATCTTCCAGTGCACAGCATTGTTTACAGCGTGACTTCTATCCTCTCATCTGATTGTCACAAGAACCCTAGGAAGCAGGTGTCATTACTCCTATTTTACAGTTGAGAAGGTGGGGATCATGGAAGGTCAAAAAACTTGAGTCACATGAAGAGCAGAGAGAGTGACAAACCCCAGAACTCCCCAGTTACATCTCTGCCACCATGAGTCCAAGAGATGAGTAAGGTGACTGTCTCATGGTGGAAAGAGACTGAAACAACACAGTATGTTTACTTTTCAAGCTTGGGTAAATCAGATTAGCCCTCTGAATCAGAGGTTGCAAACCACAGCCGACAGGCTCAATCCAGAATTGGATTTGTTTGGCTCTCAAGTGCTTTAAAAATTTCTAATTAGTTGACAATATTTTAAATTTGGATTTTCATCTGATAAGACTGGGCAACATTGGTTATAGTGCCACGTGCTGGAACTGCGTAGGGGCTGCCCCTTCAGTTCTCTGCAGTCCCCACCATTCCCTATTGTCTGATACCTGCTTTGCTCCTCTCCCTTGCCTGTCTGACCTCATGGGTCTTTGAGTTTATTCCCTCTGGCTTAGATGGTCCCAAATTCACCGACTTTATCTTGCTACAAGTTGATTTTATAGAAGTGCTAGTCTGATTTGTCTTATTTATTTTTTCCAAGACTTCTTCTGAGGTCCCCTTCCCCAGCTCTGACACTCTGAGTCTGGCAGGCAGAAAAGAGAAGTAAAGTTTGTCATTCACTTTAATTCTCTCTGACAGCCAGATGATCCGGCCATCAGTCTGAATCTGAGGCCAGGTGCCAGAGAGTGACTGCGGGAATTAGTGGTGATAACAACCTCTCTGCAGATCCCTTGGCCACTGGAACAGAGAGAGTTCCACCTGATCTGATCTATTTTAAACTCAAGGCAGCTGTATTCAGTGCAAGGCTGCATCCCCGAAGACTTTGCATAAATCTGAGCTTGCATAATTCATGATCAACCCTGACCAAAGATGATGGACATTTTTTTGACAGCTAAAGTGGCCTAGCTATGTGGCAATAGCTTAGAGAGAGCTTACAACTTACACAGCTCACCATAATGCGATTTTTGATTAGTCAGAGGATAAAATGGCCACAAACGAGTTTGAAACCCAAAAACATCATTTGCTGGCTGTGAGGTGCTAAGCAAATTCCAAAAGCACCCTGACTCTGATTCCTCCATCTGACCTGCCTCATCTTTGTGAAGAAAGAACATGGAGTGGCTTGGCATATTGGAGATGCTAATAATATGATAGTTCTCTGCCACTGCCTCTGGGCTGGGAGAGGATCCTATTCTGATACTCTCCAATTAGTACAAGATCCTTGAGTCAGTTGACTACCTACATGACTGGGGTCATCACAGAAGAAGATGGAGACTCTGGATCTCAGGATTCAATAGACTTTTTGGTGTTTTCCAATCATGCTTGCCTCTACAGAAAGAACGCTGTCCACTGTGTGCCCAATGGACCAAAAGATGATGATAACATCTCATATAGTCTCTTCCTAGATCACAACCCTTGGGGTCAAGAAAAGCCTATTGGTGACTTTCTCTGATGGACTGAGACCAACCATAACCCTTTTTGTTGGGAACCTAAATCAGCTAAGGTGACCTGCCTGACTCCGCTGGGCAGGGCTCATGACAGCAGCATGATGCAGCACCAATGTGGCATGTCCTGGCAGCCCTTAGAAGAAAGAGATGACAATCTTGTGTCTGGTGAATAGCAAGAACTACACACCCAGCCACGAATGAGGTCCGTAGACCCTAAATAAAGGAGGACCAGCCCAGAGTGGCAAGCAGCCATCCAAAATAGAGTCGGATGTTCATGAGTATCAGGTTTTGGATCAACCCCCAAACCACTTGGAAGCCAACTTGTCCAAAAACCTTCTTTCATATGACCCTTATATCCATTGTCAGGATTCAATTCATCTTGCAAACAACTCGTGCCCCTCAACAAACACACACCCATCTTCCATCTTGATAGAGAAGCAGAGGAATGCCTTTTACATGCTCAGCGTTACCAAGAAAATTGTGGAAGGGTAACAGGTGCTGTGAGGTCTCCTACTTTCAGCAGGATGGCATTGGCTGGCTCTGAATAACCCCTCCACACTCGGAGGCCATGAAATGGGGAGCCCAGAGAGACTTTCCACCTTTTAGGGCAGGAAATAGGAAGGCAAAAATAGAGGTGATGTCCTGCTGACTCTCTTCTAATCCTAGATTCTCCAACCCCATTTAAGTTTCTGTTTCCTTATCAGAAAAGTTGGAACAATAATGCCCAGGTCACGGTAATTATGAGGATAAAAAAAGTCCATGTATTCCATATTCTTAGTCAACTCAAAAGAAACACAAACTCATGGTGTTAACTATAATGAGTATTACATCCTCCTCAATCAGGACCCTCTCAATGGTCCCCAGTTACTTCATTTTGGTCAGTTCCAGACACAGAATGGGCACTCAATAAACAGTTACCAGCTGACTTAATGATTGATTCCAGGACTGCTCTTGATCAAATTGTTTACCTGACATTCACCTACTCATGATGCAAACAGTAAGACAGCGGTGGCCACAGGCAGTGACAGGGGTCACACCATACCATGAGATTGAGGTGGGGAGGCTGACATGGATCTCACTCAGCATGGAAGTGCTCAAGGTGCCCTGGAAAGGCTTAAGACATGTCATGACTTATTGGCGCTACATGGGTCCATCCACCTTATGCTTTTGTGGATTTGAGTCACTAGGTTTTTTTAACGATGCTTGTTATTTAGTCTCTCCTTCATCCCTTAAAAAATGTAGCTGCTTTTCATGTTTCTAAACTGTTCTTGCAGAGGTACAGGCTCAAGTGCTTATTTTGAAAGTTCTCATCTTTTTAAAAAATTATCTGTTGATTAAAAATAATTTGCATTCACATGTGGATTCAGCAAAGCAGTGTGATAGCACCACGTTCCTCAGAGCCCTTCCGCCCACAGATTAGAAACCACTGGCTGACTTGATCTTTATTTTATAATAGCCATGTATCACCAAGAAGCAGTTGCATGCTTCTCCCATTGGTTGTAAACTTTCTGACACCCAAATTCCAGAATTCCCAAAGAGAAATCATATATTGAAAGGTGACAATGAGGCTGGGACAACAAAATCAGGAAAGGTTAAGAATAAGAGGAGTTGGGGACAAAGGGCATGAGAATGGGTGAGGATAAAAATCGATATTTGGAGTGTTGGTAATGCAGGGCCCCTTGCAGGAACCCTGGTCCTTCAGCTCCACTGCAGCCTGGGAAGGTGCAGATGGCAAGACAAGCAGATGGGCAGGTTCGGGAATAGCAGGGTAAGGAAAGGGAGGGGCAGAAATCAAAGCAAACCGATATAAGTGGCAGGTTTGTTCGCACATGCTTAGAGAGAGGGAGAGAAAAGACAGCCAAGCCCAGCATAACATGACAGGCTGGCAGGATTATTATTCCCAGAAGCTGGGACACTAAAATATTTCAGCCAGTTTTCTGCCTTAAACTCTGCAAGGAAAATACTGCTAACAAAGGCTGCCCATGTTACACGCTCAACATGATGCTGAAATTACCATTCCCTCTTCTTTGGGTAAGACAGACTGTCACAACCTTTGTCTCCATGGCACCGGGGCTGTGGTCACCAGCTGGAGGCTTCCACACTTCCCCTCTTATTTTCTCACTGAACACGTACACACGTAAACACGTGACCATTCACATACATACAAACACGCACACACGAACACACACACGCTCCCAGCAACAACGCAGCCATCTGGACAGTCATGCTCTCCTGTGACACCTTTTTTCTTCTCAGTTCTGACAGCTTAAACCCAAGAATCATCTGCTATCAAAGAAGCCTGGTATTAAAAGAGGTGGAATAGGCTGAGGATGGGGAGGAGAGGAGTAAAAGAGGATGGAATAAGAAAGAGGGGGTCAAGAAGGGGGAGCTACACGGAGGGAGAAAGAGCAAGGAGAAATGCTTAGCGCCTGCTAGTCCACTAACAAGTGGTCCTTTTAGAATTTGTTGATCGAGAAAAATCCATAATTCCAAATAATATCATGTCCATTGCCTACAACCCCCATCATTGCCTACAGATGTGATGTTCACGTCTTCTCCGTCGCCTGGCACCATCACTCCTAGGGAGAGAGTGCTCGTTTCTCTCTCATCCACTTGGTATTTCCTGCATGTGTATAGTAGCACACACTGCTTAGAATATACCACCTTGCAGCTTTGTACTTTGTGTCTATGTCCTGTAAGTTCTTCAGTTAATGAGTTTCACGGGAGGAACGATGGTGTCCCAGTATCATTGTATCCCTCACAGTATCTAATACACAGCTTGGCATACTGTAGATGCTAATAACTGTCTTTTAATAATGAGTGAATTAACAAATAAGTGAGTAAGTACATGAATCGACTGGTTAAATGGATATAAAAAGAAATAGATCATTGCAAGAGGTGTGAAAAGTAATAAGAGAGAAAAGGTTAGAAGTGTAAGAGATATAGAAATAAAGAGAAGAGAAGAAAATGTGTTTTGAGCTGTGCATGCCACAGGGAGGTACTGGCTATCAGGAATGATCTATTGCCACTATCTGAGGTCTCTATAACTGTATAGCATTCATCTGAGCAAGCTATAAAGGAGAATGCACTCTTGAATTACATGGCTTTAATTGAAAAGTAATGTATGAAGGCAATACTGACTTTATCACATGATTACTGGGAAGTTTCTTCCATTGGGTTTTCTAATAGAGTAGCATTAGTGTTCTCAAGACTATGCAGGGCTTCTATCTACCCACCCATTCATCGGTCCATCTATTTGTCCATTCACTACCCATTCATCTCTCTGTCCATTCATCTATCTATCCAAGGGCATTTGTTGAGCTCCAGCTGGATGCAGAGCACTGTGTCCTACTCTGGCTTGAAAATACATCTTTGCTTTTCTGCTGGGCACAAGAAAATCCCTCAGAATCCAGCTCCCTTTCAGAGGTGAAACAGTACACCCGATTCCTCCATCGTCACAAATGCCCGTCACCTGGCACCTTCACTCCTGGTAGAAAGCCCGAGGCCTGATGGGTCTGGCTGCAGCTTGTTTCTGCACAGAGATGGACAAAGAGGCAGCCTTGTAGACAGAAAGAAGAGCACAGAGACTTACCAGCTTGGTTTGTGGTGATGTTGACGGAGACGTGCTGTGGGGGGAAGGGGCTCTTGCTGGAGACCCCATTGACTGCCTGGATGTCGAAGGTATAGGGGGTGTGGGCCCACAGGCTGCTGATGGAGACACGGCATTCAGTCAGGCCCAGCTGCTTTGGCACAAACTCCACGTTGTCATCGCATCGGGAGCAGCTCCGGCGGTCTGCCCGGCATTTTTTGCAGATTATATTGTAAGTCACATCATCCCGCCCACCATTCTCCCTTGGAGGGTGCCACTCCAGAATGATGGACGTCTCATTGACGATGGAGATGACATTTCTGGGACCTGATGGAACACCTGTAAAGAGATAAAGGCCCAGTGAGGCTGAGCACACACTTCCTTGTCCGACATCTCTCCATCTACCTTTGGTGTGTTCCCACACTCACACATGCACGCATCTCCTCCCCTCCTCAACCCCAAATCTCCATGCATCAATTTATGCTGAAAAAAAATGGTGCACAGAAATGACAACCTGTCCCAAACTCCCTTTTTAGTCATCCCCACTGGGGCTCTCCTTCTTTTAATCATTTGTGCCAAAGGAAAGGAAGATGCAAAAACCTTAGTTCAAGCCTTTTTGTTCTTAGGACCAAGCCACATCTTCTAGCCAGCTTTAATGTCAATGGTATATATGTATACTGGACACTTATTTGATTCTTTGTCTTTGCTTAATTGGTATGGAACTTAAGGGCTAAGGGATATGAGTGACACATCAAAAGCTCGAACACATTCTCACATGCTACACAAAATCTCACACAATTTGAGATCTATGTGGTATGTGTGTGGTGGTAGATTTGTCTCTCTGTAGGTTAGGCTGCCAGAATACCTGGATAGATGAATATTCACATTGCACAAGCTTTAGTGCATGAAGACAAGAAGAAAGGTTGGTGGGAGATTCACGCAGCCACCATTTTTGACCCTATGACACAAGAAAAGCATAGGGGTTTGCTCCAGACACTCTATTAGCTACTTTGCATGCACATAAACCCCCCTCCCCCATAAAACCTACTGGGAAAATACAATAATTAACTCAATTTTATAGAAAGGGAAACTAAAGCTGAGAATGGGGACTGGCTACAGATCTTGTGGTCGGTCTATAAGAACTGAAGCCAGTATGAACACACACACCTGCCCAATTCCAAAGCTCACATTCTTAACCATGGCACCATGCTTATCCTACTAAGGGAAAAGCTGTCTCCAACCCCAAACTTACACTGACAGGGCACTCCAAACATTTGTGGTCAGGCAACACATGGTTTGAACAGACTCTCTCCTACAAACCAGCCAGGCTCACGGGGACTCAAGAAGGGCAGCCTCTTCCCTCTGGACAACTCTGACCTGACTGGTTAGCGGCAGCCATATTGCTGTTCTCACTCTGGCAAAGGTTGAAATGCTGTGTTGAAAACTCTAGAAAGCCCGGTACTTTACAGGAGAACAAAATGTTGCTGAATTAATGGCCACTGTGTTGGGCATTTGGAGAATCTCCTGCCCAAGAACAGAACAGATCAGCCTCAGGTTCCCAAGCCGAGCTTTGCTTCTCCCCAATGTCTAACGGATGGAAATGAATCCATCCCGGAAGCCCCCCTCCCAGTGCTAGGTCTGTTGGAGCAGCCGTTCCGAATGGTAATGCATTCAGAATTCACACACGTGACGGTCGCCAGCTGAACGAAGACATGTGTAAAGTGGTTCATGCTGGAGACAGGAATCAAATGCCAACACACAAAATGAGGGAATAACAACAAGGTCGGGGGGCACCAGGGAAGGATTCTGTGTTGCATCCGTCAACAGCAAGCAGCTAGAGCAGAAAGCAAATATTAAATCGAATTCTATTAAAACATGAAAGAAAATCAGTACTGTACTATACAAAGCCCATTAGGTCTGAGCTAAAGCACAACTTTCATGCACGTTTATGATAGGACAGGATTCATGAAGCATTTTTACTGAAGTCTTGCAAATAGCATTCAAGAATTCCCCACCCATCTATCCAGGGATAAACATCCATCTCGTTTTGAATCAGCACACAGTTAGCACTAGGTGGGCTCCTGCACCCGGCCAGTCTCACCTCACACTGTACTATTCGTTAACATCTGTACTGGCCAGTACCTGTCTGAGACATTATCTGTTTGCTCAGTCTGATGAGACTCAGACCACAAGCTCCCAGTGGTCAGTGTCATTGCTGCTTGTCTTACTTTCCCAGCAAACATCCCAGACTCAGCCACAGACCACTGTTTTTCAAAAATAAATACATTCATAGAGTACTTGCTCTACGCCAGGGGTGGGGCAAACCCTTTTACAATATTATCTTATTGCATCCTCAGGACATCTTGAGGTTGTCGTTCAGAAAGCAGCCTTGGGCAGGGAGGCAGAGATCAGAGGTAAGTACATTCCAGGACAGTGACCAAGCCACATTTTAAAGGCCCCGCACGCCATGCCCCACCAATGATCTCCTCACTTCTTTGACCTTCAAATTCACTTTCTCCCTGTCTCCAGCTTCTCTACTTAAACTCGCATAAGTCGTTGCCATTTTAAAACTGAAACACTGTCACCTGGCAACTCTACGTTGCGTGTCCTCTCCTCTTTACTCTCCGGCCAAGTTTTTCCAAAGCAGCGACACTTGCTGGCTCTCCTCTCTCCCTGCTCCGCCACTGCAGCCTGGTTACTCCCCCACTCCTCCGCCACACCTTCTTTTCCTTTTGGCCTCCTACCTGACAAGACCAGGAAACACAACTCAGCCCTTACCTTCCTTGTCAGCCTGTACTGTTGCCAGCCAGACCCTGAAGCTCACATCTGTGTCCCACAACGCACAGTCTGTCCACATCATCTCCTTTTCTTCAGATCTTTCCCTTATGCTATATCCTCTACCACCTCATAACAAAGGACATCAATTTTCCTTCTCTGTTGCAAAAGCTTCCTAATGAATTCTCCAACATTGCTTTGAATCTCTCCCATCCATTCTCTTCTGCCAGAGTGTAAGTTCCAAAACGTACATGGAGTCATAGCGTTCCTCAGCTCAAGCCTCAATTACCTAAAAGTTTACCCTCCTATCCACATCTTTCAAGTCCCCACACAGTCTTGCTGCTCTTGATCTCATCTCCAGCCACTTGACCCTCACCTCTTAGAGAGTGACTGGTGGGAAGATTCTTGTGATTTCCTGTGCACACTGAACTCCCTCCATACTCCTAAGCCTTTGCACAGTGTTCTCTCTGTACAGAATTTTTTTCCCTCCTGTCTACTTGACGAACTCCTGTTCACCATTCAAGATCCAGCACCCATTTCGCCAGGTTTCCCTGATGCCCAGGCATGCATTCCAGCTCTGGGCTTCCATAAGCCCATTCCTGGACACCTAACCCAGATTCCATCATTCCATTGTGAGAATCTCTTCCTCTGTGTCATCCTTACTACACTGTGGCCTCCTGGTGGGCAGCGGCTAGTGGCTGGCTGGTCTCCGTGATTCCCATGCCTAACACTTTACTTAGGAGAGGCCTCTTCCACCTGGTTTTCAACCTCTGCTCAGTGGGCAAGGCTTCAGGTGACATGTGTGCACACCTCTCCAGCACAAGACAGGATGCCCTGCTCTGGGGCTGATGGAGGATGCAGCAGCAGCAGCAATGAGGACCCACTGCTTGCGACCCCGAGTGGTAGAGGCTTTGGTGGCAAGTGAGGAGCTGGTTTGAAGAAGCCTGCCCTGCCCCTCATATGATGGTGTCCATGGCAGCTGGGGAGACCTACCCTGGTTGGTGCGGTTCCATGTCTGTTCATTTGCTTCTCACTTAGGAAGAAAAGAAGTGAGTATTCAGGAAGGATTTTCATGTTTATTTAGAAACAGCCTTCATACGAAGCAACCACTTCTCATCTGTGGCTGCATTCCAGAGCAAATGCATCTGTTGGGCATAAGCGGGGGCCTCCGGGAGCCATGGTTGTTGAGTCCGGGACTGCATAAATCTGAATCTTTTCCTTCCAAGCAGCAGGAATAGACATAGACAGCCTTCTCCTGGAGAGCAGACTCGGAGAGCCAGGAGAACCTGAACATGCCCTGCTGTGTGTCCTTTCCCACTGGCCACCTCCCCTGGAGGGCATGTCTTATTACCTCAGAGCCCAGCCCAGGCCTCGGCTCACAGTGCCTATCTGTACAGGTGACCTGAGTCTGGGCCACAAACAATGACTGGGACCCCATTCATTATTCACTCATTCACTCATTTACTCCCTTAACAAATAGTTTCAGCCTGCACGAAGGGTCTCCCAGGAGGACATTGCCTCGCCATGGTTGTCATCCTCGCCAGCACTCCACAGAGAAGGGTCTGAGGGCACAGACTTGGCTGTGGGAAATAAAACAGCTCTCCTGTACCTGAGTGAAGAGTCTGACCAGAACACGTTTTGCCTCTGAATAAGTTTACCTAAAGGAAGGTGCTATGACCACTTCCTACCCATTCAGGCTGCACTCTCTGGGTATGGGGCCCTACCCCTGCTAGAAGTATTTGTCCAGAACCAAGGGCCACAGGAATATCCTCAGGAAGGAGGCCAGTTGAGACAACCAGTCAAAAAATGTTTAAAGGGGAGAAGAGAGTGGGGCCAGAAGGAGAAGAAAATCTGCCATCTCCTTCTGCAAAAGCCCTTGGAAAGTGCAGTGGTAGGGCTCAGAGCCAGGGTCTCCTTGTCTGAGCCCCCTGCTCTTATGTCCATATCCTTCTTTCCCTTAATCACATACAGACAGGCTTTTTTGAAGCCTCTCTGATCTGTTGCCACGGTTACTACTGCTGAAGCTTCCTGTTAAAAGGCTAGGAAAACTCAGTCCTTTTAAGGGATGGGAAACTGCTGAGCTGTGATTCTCTGTTCAGGTAGGGGGAACACTGTCAGTCCTGGGTTACAGGAATGGGGCTCTGTGTCTTCCAGAATGTTCTTGAGAGACTGGCTCAGGCTGCATGGAGGATGGTCGGCAATGAGACCTCAAAAAGTTAAACAAAAAAGATCGTTTTGGAGCCATTGGGCTAGTCCACTTGCCATATTGAGATAGAATCTCCCACTTTTTAATGTGATTTGGGACAGACGTTTTTTTTTTTTTTTTTAACGGAGAGCCAGAGTAGGTGGGAGAGAGCAGGTGAGTTTATTTATAGACATTAACCTGGAAATAAGAGTACTTCTGAGTAATCAAAAGGAGAATCTGCTGGAGACAGGTAAGCCCCCCAAAGCCAATTCTTTAATCAGGAAACTTAATAAGGCTAATCTACTGGTCTCGGAATTTAGATGTAAATTTCAGGCCTGTCCAAGGTGCCAAGCTGGCAGTGTCTAGCTAACTGTGCATTGCTACAACCAGGGTCTGTGTCCTTGGACTCTACCCCCTGGGGAGCTAGTGAGAATGACAACCATGGTGAGGCAATGTCTTCCTGGGAGGTCCCTTGCGTAGGCCGAAACTGCTTTTCTGCATCACGCCGGTGATAGGGTCCCATTTGTATGTAGGACTCCTTGGAGAATCTAATGAAAGCAATAACTTTTTCAGAGAAAAATAAACATGTGCTTGAACACATACATGATTTTTCAGAGACTCTGAGGGGTCTCTGAAACATACCAATGAACCCCCTAAATAGTCATAGAAAACACATTTAAAAATACTCCCTTGCTGGCAAACCATGAGAAGGTGATCTTCTAAGCCTTAGTTTTCTCAGCTGGAAACTGGTGTTTTGAGAATTTAAGGAGATAGTAGGCCCAAGGCCTCTGGCTGTGTGGCTGATCCACAGAAGAATTCTGTAAAGGTCAGCTGCTATTTATTATTATTTGCATTGTCATTATAGGATGATCTGAAATCCTGAGTTCTTCTAATTAAGACTGATTAATTCAGCCACTCGTTCCTTAAGCAGAGACCCCATATCCAGAACTGGGCTGAGCACTGTGAATGCCATGAAGATATAGAAGTTACAGCCCATCAAGTTGGGGAACCCAGATCCTTAGTAAGGCAAGACCCCATACCCATGGAGGACTGGGAATTGTGAACACATACAGTTAAGAATCAAATTAAGTGATCCAGACAAAAAGAGTTACAGATGTTTCATAAAGGGTAAGATCAATGCATGACAAAATATTCAGAGATGGTATCTAGGGGTTCTGTACACAATGTTGGAGCTACATTTGAGGAGAAGCTCCCTGGATATTGTCTGTCCCAGTCTATGTCCTATAAGCCACGTAACCCCTGCAAGCGCACTCAGGAAACCAGGAGTAAGTTATAAGGGACCTGGTGGAAAGTAGTGGCATCAAAATAAACAGATTGTTGAGGCATCCTCCTCTCAATAGCAGAAGCTTAGAGATGCTTGGGACTTTTGGAAGAAACAGACCAAAGACTGTCTAGAATTTGAGTGATGAGCACCAGACATTTGGAACACTGTTTTGCTCAATGTGAAGGTAATGATGTCTGAAGTTCTTAGGTGTCCTTCCTAAAGAGGGAGTTGTGCTGGGGGCCTGAGGCAGCAAGGGCTGGAAGGGTGAGTGGTGCCTGTCCATTACAAGCTCAGGCACCCTGGTTCCTCTCCTTAAAATGTATGAGGTTCACCTTGGGCAAAGAAGAGAGGATGTCGAAACCTGGGAAAATCATGTTGCTTTACTTTTCCTAACAGCTCTGGGGTCCAAACATTCCAATTTTATGCCACCTTTGGAATCAAATTAAAATGACTCTTAGGGACATAGGTTTCCTGTGGACAGACACCTGAATCATCTGCATAGATGTCACAAGGACAAGGCTCTGATTCAGTGGAACTTGTTTGTTTCATGCCACTGAGTGAGTGATTAATTTTGGTCATTTGCCTGGGGTAGATTTCTGCAAGGAGAATCTGCAAAAAGAAAGAAAACCCAGAGAGATGGCTTTGGTCTTCATTTCAGTGGAGTTCTGTATGGAATTTTGGATTTTGTTTGATAATATGCCCCATATGCAAAGTACTGTCTTAGGCATTTTGGTACATTACACAATAAAATCTAATCTTCTCAACATCCTATGAGGTAAGAACTATTATCCCCATATGACATATGAAAAATTCTATAGCTAAGAGATATTAAATAGCTTGCCCAAGTCACAATGCTGGTGAGTGGTGGAATCAGGACTTGAGTGCAGGCCTGGTCCTTTCCAAAGCTCATCCTTCACAATTCTTCCACCCAGGGTGGAGGCACTAAGTGTGTAAGGTGCAGGTGCAATGCAAATGGGGAGTGGGAGGCAGGTCTCTCATGGAGGCAGGAAGCTCTTATTCCTGAGCCATTTCAATAACTTC
Source organism: Pteropus vampyrus (assembly GCF_000151845.1). Lineage (NCBI taxonomy): Eukaryota > Metazoa > Chordata > Mammalia > Chiroptera > Pteropodidae > Pteropus > Pteropus vampyrus. The sequence goes on along the minus strand of NW_011889001.1, from coordinate 549,114 downwards.
TCTGTAGAAACAGAGTGACTGTGGTTCCAGGATCGTGCTGAGCACGTCTGCACGTGTTGCTCATTAAGGTCTTGGAACCACTGGGCCTGTACTCAAGCAATTCTCCTAATCATAACAGTTAGTAAGAAGAAGTGATTAGTCAAAACAAGGAGGGACCCTGTGGAGAGGGATTTGGGGAACATCAAAGAACCTAGTGTTACACATTTTACCAAACACCAATGTTTGTAGAAAGTACTTGTTTCTCTTGCTTCGATGGAGTTAATTGGCTAGGAGGAAGGGGGTGGATTTTACTTTCCGGAAAAAGAGACAGTGCCTCTATCTGGCCTGAACTGAAGGCTGAGCACCTAGGTTTCCATAGGGCTGCAGAAGCCCTTGGAGGACTGGTGAGGCCCCTGCACCAGGAAAGGCAGCATCTCTCAGATGAAATGTGATGCCAGTTTCGCATCACTGCCTGTGCGAGGGAGGGATAGAAGGTCGAATCTTCTATTTATGGCCCAAGGTGAGGCCAGAGATGAAAATTTTGACATGATTCCTCCCTGCAGATCCCTTGGGAACACTCCAAGTCAAGGAGAGCTATAGGTCATGTCATCTTAAAGACATGGACTTCAAGACTTCTTCCCTAGTCCTGAAATGAGGCCTCACAGGCCTTCTATAGTTATGAAAGATGCACTGGACGCACAAAGAGAAAAGCAAGGCTGAGTGCCAGCTTTCCTGCAGTGTGACCTTAGGCAGATCACTTATACTCTCTTAGCCTATTCATTCATTGATTCTTGACTGATCAATCCATATGTGTTCACTGAGACCCTACTGTGTGCTATGCCCTGTATGTGCGGTTATGGTAAAAGTTTGTGGACCCTGAGGAGCTCAGTCTGCAGGGAAAGTGGGTACCTGTACAACAGCCACACAAAGCACTGACTGAGTAGGCTGGCAGAGATGCAGCCCCTGATCCTAATCACGAGGGAATCAAATGGAAGAATATTCAGCGTACCTTAGTGCCCTCGACATGCATAGAGGACTGTCTGGTATAGAAACCCAGAAATCCCTGTCCATCACTTAGGGTTCTAGAAGAGAAAAGAGTGATCAGGTGCACACCTATACAATGAATAAAAGGCACTGTCTAGAACATTTGACCTGAAGCGCCATGGAAGCCGGAAGGACATCTTCCTGCCTAGGGCCTCCTCTGTGGGATCTCCCATACTGGTATACAGACTGGGCAGGCTGTACATTCCTAGGCCCCGTGCATAGCATCCCTGACCCAGGTAAGCTCACAGAGCAGGGAGCTCCAAAGTCTTCCAACTGAAAAATACACACATTAGGCCATGCCCTCCCAGAGTTAGCTTAAAGGTGTTTGCTTTCACCAGAGCTAACAGTCTATACCAGTCAGAGTCTTCTTGAAGTCAAATGATTTTAGAACACACTGGTTTTTGACACAACCGGAGGATTGACCCTACTTGGACAAGGCCTCCCACAGAGCAATTTGTTCTTGTATGTCATTATAATTGCTGCAAATTCAGACCCTGAACCATCCCCAACCCCTCCAGGCACAAGCATGGCTAACTTCATGAGAGCTGTACACAGGCCCTTTCACTGGGCATGGGTACAAAGCCTGCCCTTTACTCAAGGGTGAGCAAATTCTCACCTCACAGGCAAGTTCCCTTTTGCTCACCAGCAGACAGCATCCTCTTTTGGGGAACTGAATGACCTTCTATCTCTGCTCACTGAGCACCGGCAGGGCTTGGTGGTGACTACAGCTTTCCACTGCCATCTGCTCCCCGACAACCACCCACCTCCTGTGCATGTCTGGCCCAGCAGAGCCAGGCTGCACTAAGTTTCACTCACTGAGCAGCCGCCGTGTAGACCTCACTCCACTCCACACTGTCGAGCATTCTTTATTGTTATTTCCAAAGTGAGCAGAGCTCAGAGGTTGCCCAGAGAAGCGGTTCAAAAGGCCATCCTGAGCACCTCCGGCAAGTCTAAGCCCAGAGCCACAGGGTAGGGGTGAGGGGCAGTACGCAATTACTACCATTGCCCCATCGTCCCTCTATTCTCTCCACAGAATGGAGGTGGAGGACAGAGAGACCTTTGTGTCCAAGTGGCCTCTGGCCCTCTCCCCCTCAGCCTCTGAGAGAAAAATCCACTCTTCTTGATGTGGCTTCAAATCAGAGCACTCTTGGTTGAGAGGTGGGGACATGGTCTCTGGCACAGGCTGGAGGGAATCCTGGCCGTTCCACAGGCTGACTTCAGACTACAGACTGACCTTTCTCTGCAAAGTCATTCATGATCATTTATCCATTAGGGAGTCCAGCTGTTAAGTCCACAGCCAACCCCATATCATAACGGTTCTCAGGTGTCTGGCTCCAACTGGGCACTTTATAGCCAATTGTGTGGAAAGTTTCTCAGAAGACCAGAGACATCGTTTCAAAATAAATCGCTATAAAATGCTGGCATCCTGGTCCTATGTCACACATAATTCAGAGAGCATGGACATGCCCAAACTATAGTACCCATTTCTGTCCATTTCACCCAGTTTCCCACACAATTCAAGAGCCCTCTTGGCAGGCATCACCAGCACCTCTTTGTACACTTCCAGTTAAGGGGAGATCCCTAATTACTAAGGCAGCTTTTGATCTCTTGAACAGTATTTAGAATCTACACTTACACTAAGTTGAAAGTAGCTTCTTTCTAAATCTCTAAGGAGAGTCAAAGACATCTGGGGCCTGTGGTCTTTGTCACACCCAACTGAAACTATCAGGGATATTTGTAGGTCCCTGCATCCACACTGTTGTATCCACATGTGTTACCAAACCAGGGAATTTGGAATATCATAGTTCTGGTTTGGAAAAAAGTTGGCTGGTACCAGGTTTCCAACATGGCAACTACAGTGTCAAGGAATAAAAGAGAAGGTAGAGCCTGGGACTCCATCCAGTGTAATGAAGTTGAAGGCAGATTCTGCACCTGTCATTGACCCTATACAAGGTCAATGATCAGTAACAGGGAGTGTAGTGGGTTGACATGGGTTGCAGGACTGACTGGCAGTGGCGACCTTGAAAGGTGACTGCAAAGAGGATGCTGGCCAGAGGTCCAGGAGTGAGATACATTCCAGACCTCAGTGGGCTTGGGTTTGGCCTCTAGTGTCAAAATTGGATCAGGATCTGATGCTTAGTTGCAGGAATGAAAAAGAGAAGACTGGGCGAACCAGGACCTTAGTCATATTTGGGGACCTGTGAGGAGCTAGAGCAATCAAGATGGTCTGTACAGATGATATACAGAGTTATGATCATGTCGCGATGGAGTGGAGACAAGGGGGGTGATAGTGTCAGAATTCAGTCAATCTAAGATGGCTCTCCAGAAGCATCTGCTCTAAAATGCTCATTTCCCCCACACATTTATTCTGTTCTTATTTTGGACTGCGCAACTTATGTATGACTTAAGACTCGCCTCCTAAACATTATTCATAACAACCAAAACAAAGACAACGATTCATTAAGTACTTACCATATGTCTAACACTGAGTTAGGTATTTTAGAAACATTATCACAACTGGCACAATAATAAATAATAGCTTTATTTTATGGAAAAGAAACAGAAGTTCAGAGAAGTTAGGAAACTTATGCGAGGCCATACTGCAAGGGAGAGGTGGAGCCAAGAGTCAACCCTGCTCTACCTGATCCCAACAGCGAGTCTCTTACAACTGGACTCTTGACTGCATTGGGTACCTACTGTTTAAGGTCATGGAGGCAGTTAAAAGAAATCAGATCAGCATGTCAAGAGCTTCCAGCCTAGTGGACAGAGAGAGCCCTACCCCTGAATAACTAACTCTAACCAGTGTAGACTACTCAGAGCACGAGTAAGGCCTCTTCCTTCATGGGGGCGAGGTACGATTCTGGCAGAGGACAGAGGATACAGAGCTACTCACTTCCACTTGTCTTCTCCTTTGAGGAAGAGAATTGGAGCAGGGAAGATTTAAGAACCCTGAACTACAGATACCATCCAGTTATAGCATTCATCCCAGGCCAGCCCTTGCCGGAACCAGAGCCTACAAATTTTCCATCAGAGACATTGCCTGAATACCACCAAGGAGCAGTCATGGCAAAAGAGGGTCTTAAAACCATGGAGTGGACAG
>NW_011889001.1:524367-543391 GCF_000151845.1 Pteropus vampyrus | reverse complement strand
TTAGAGCTACAGGATGCCTCATAAGGGTTATACCCACTTGGGTCAAACAACTGTGAAAAGAAATTGTAGATTATAAAAGTGTGAAAGCACGTGTATGCAGGCAACGGTGACCTTTCTTGAAACAGCAGTGACAGTTACAAATAGCTTTCAGCTTGCAGTCACACTCCCTCAGTTCTGCATCCAGGTGTATAAACCATCCAAGTCCAGGCACTCCGAGAAACAGCTTGCCTATGACTCTTGTTCATCTATGACCCTCGTTTATAATTCACCTCAGGGAAAACACAAATTGCCTCTCCCTCAGAAGCACAAATAACATATTTTTATGTGCAACATGGATCACATATCAGGGTAAAATCAAGCAGCTCTTTTATCTATACAATGAGATACACACGGTATATATTTTACTAAAGCCCTGGTCGGCAATGGATAAAGCTAACCTTAAGAAAAGCCACCTTCTTGTAATGTGTTGGAACTCCTAGACTGATAGAGGGAAATGCTTTTGAAAAGGTCTTATCTTTGAAAAGTTTTAAAAATCATCCCTAAGGGTAGTGTAGTCCCCAATTTGTAATACTGATTCCTATGCTGGGTGGAGTGTTTGTCACCCTGAGCGGCCTTCCTGCCTACTGGCCTAAAGAAACCTTTCCTGCAGTGGCAGCCCCAGAGGCTCCCCCTTGCCCTATTTCCTGCTGGATGGGGTAGAAGACCATCCAAAGGGTGAGGCTTATCTCCCATTTATAGTCCTTTCCCACTTGATCCTCCATCTGAGCTCAGGTGAATGGTCCCCATCAGTCACTTTGCTTCTGCCTCAGTTTCTCCCTCAGCCTTCTCTGAGGGCCCACTCCAGCCAGGTTGTGCTCTCCGATCTCTACTCTCTCCCTCATCACTGCTCCCAGCCTCAGCTGATGCTGTACATTGGAGGTCTCCATACTGCTCCAACCACCCAAAAGTGAGAATGAACTGGAAACCAAGCCAGAGCTGGTGAGAGTTGTTCTAAGAACTAGTGAGGCCCTGCCTTGAAACACTCAGACAAATACATTCACACTCACACCACGCCCCACCCCTCTTCCAGTCTCTCTCTTTCTCTCTTTCCATCCACCACCCTACCGCCGCCCTGCCAAGCCTGGCACATAGACATTGATGGGGAGGAGCAGGCCCTGTGGCTCCAGTCTGTAGGAATTCACTCAATGGCCTCTCTCCCCAGGAGTCATAAAGCAGAAGATGGAGAAATATGGCCTAATTCTAAAGCATTGTTCTCAAATTTTAGCATGCTTTAGAATCACTTGGAGGGCTTGTTAAAACTCAGATTGCTGTCCCCTACTCACCATCCCCAGAGCTTCTCATTCTGTAGGTCTAGGGAGGGGCTGAGAATTGGTATTTCCAAGTTGCCAGTGATGCTGAGGTTGCTTGTGTGTAGATTGCATTTAAAAACCAGTACTGTAGGAAAAAATATCATTGGCGATCCTGATGACCCAGCATGACCCAGCAGGAACCAAAAAGGTTGGAAGAAGGTTTATGAGCTGATGTCCTTACAGGCTTTTCAAACTGTCCCTAAGGCCAACATGCCTGGTTGCAGAGAACTTTCTTCTTTTCCTGACATCCCAAGGCCATTTCTACTCTCTGGGACTTGGTACCCTTTTCTCCATTCTGGGCAATGCCACCACACTCCCGGGCAGCCCATCCAAGGAGCATGATGTCTGTGCCACAGGGACCACCCCACCGCCCTGTGATGGCTGGAATGAAAAAGTAGGCCAGCTGCCAGCCCCTAAAAGGATGAAACGTGAGCTTAAATGAGATAAACTGGACTACGCGAGGATGCGAGAGGGAAGAATAGATTCTCATCGTTTTCTGTTGGGAGGCGGATTCAAGAGTCAGAGTAACAGCAAATCAGAATCCTAGTCATGACTATCTATATGATCCTCCTAAGAACCCCCGAAGTTTAGCTCCCACAATGTGTGAGGTCAAGGCACTGGAGGTAGACAGACTTGAGTTTTCACCCCGGGGCTTCGCTGATATTCTGCTATTTAATTCTCACAACCCCCTAATTTTAGTTTCTCCATGCCCAGTTCTGCCTATGAGAAGTCCTGTTCATAGAAGATTAATGGGCCCAGGTCACACCATCAAGATCTACAGCCAAAGCCCCTGCTTTGCCACTCAGCTTGCCGGCCTTTCTGGTGAATCACAATGGGGAAGGGAAGGGGGATCAGGGGTGGTCTCTCGGGGAAGCCAGGTGGCTGCATTGCACCTCCTCAAGTGAGGGGATGGCAGGAGGGACCAGGGACAAGACAATGACCTCTGGAGCCCGTTCTTCATCCAATTTATATGATCAAAACTGCAGAGGTAAACCTATCGAATTTGAAGAAGAAATAAAGAAAAAGACAAGCACTAGCTTGTCTCTGTGATCCATCAAAGTTTCTCTCATGTGGGTGACAGAAAAAGGGTTTTTGTGGTCAGAAATGTAACAAGGTAATTATTTTTACACCAGTCCTTCTGCATAGTTTTTCACAGACAGCAATTTTATAAGGCATAATTATCTATTTTCACCTGCTTCATAAATTCCTCCTTTCTATTCCGTCTCCCAGTAAACTAGAAATTATTTAAAAATGAAGATGTGAATTTCAGTGCTTGGTTTCACATTGCTGTGCACTTCCTCATGTGTTCCTGACTGCTCCCTCTCTCAGGCTGACCCTGTCACACTTCCTGTGCCATAAGACCCTCCTGTGGAAAGAAGTGTACCTGACCCTGAGGAGTCACTATACCCTTGCTCCCTGAGAACTAAAAGCCAGTCTTGTCTGTCACTGCTGCTGTCCAGATTCTCAGTCCTGTCAGTCCCAGAGGAGAGGACTTGGTAGCAGCTGGAATTCCCAGATGCTCAGTCTGTGACTCCCCACTTCTCCCACAGCACATCTGGTTGTAATGGCCATCACCTTCTCATTGTTTTCACCAGAGTCCTCAGGCCAAGGTGACTGTGTGGTCTAGGGCTACGCAGTAGATTCTGGATTCTGCTCTGATGGTCGAAGACAGAGTCAACCTGGACTATCCTGAGGGTGTTACTTTTATTTTTAGATCTCCAACATTCTATCATGCTAGAAGCTTCCCTATCTGCTGCAGTCTTCATACTTTCCAGGAATATAACCAAAGCGAGTTCTAACAACAATTGAGAGTTTGCTATGAACCAGGCATGGTGCCAAAAATTCTATAATACCATTTTGCTTAATCCTCATAACAATCCAGAAAGGCAAACGTTATTGTGAGGTCATGAGAATAAAATGACAGAATGTAAGAAAGTCAAGGACTTCGTCCAAGGATACAGAGAAGGTAAGAGACATGATCAAGATTTGAACTTTTGTCTGTGAAGTGCCGAAGTTCATTTTTTAATCGCTACAAGCAACTGATGGTTCAGTACGCTTTCCCAGAACCCACCCAAGATTGGGGCAATTTTGGGATGTCAGGACTCCCCAGGGAGCTTCAGGGTTTCTGGGTGGTGGCCCAGGTAGGCAACAGGAGGAGGAAGGTGGCAACTTCCTCAGCCAAAGCTCAGTAAGCCCAAAGTTCAGAGCTGGCTCCTCAGCCCATGACCTTCACAGTCCCTCCCAGCTAGCGGGCTGCACCTTCCCTTTGATCTCTTGCCTTGCCCCCTGTTGTAAGTGGCCCCTTGATAACTTCTCTTTAAAGGTGGCCCCCACTGTCCACGTAGCCTGGCTTCATTCAGAGAGCTTTGTTAGCAGGGAGGGGTGGTGATCCACTTTTAGCACCCAGATCCCTGCTGAGAGTACAAACTTTGTCAAAGACAAGGCTGGACACAGGGCTGTGAGGCCCCTCAGAGATCAAGGGATCACAAACTCTTCCACGAGATTAAAAAGAAAAGAAAGAAAGTTATCATGCATTCCAAATGTTTAAATTAATTTAGAATAAGTGAACGCTTTTAACACTGTAACAATACAATGAATATATATGTGCTTGTCCCAAGATATTAATGGAATTCATTAAAAATATTAATTTTCAGTGCACTATAGGTATTTTAGCCTTGTAGAAGAGCACATTTTAAATTGTAAGGTTCTTTATAGAATTTTCAGTGTTGCCAGAGAAAGAGCATGACTTTTGATACAGTCTCATTTAAAGATGATGGCAACAGGCCAAATCTGAGGCCCTTGCAGACTTTGAGGCCAGGGCTCTTGGACACTCCAGACACTGTACCCTTTCCCCATGTTCACAGGACCTGGACACTAGATGCCCACTGTCCTGCACATTTTAGAAAGACAGAGAGCTCCCCTTTACCTGAGTCCAACACACTGTCCTGCTGGGCCATAACTGTTTCCTGATTGAATGAATGGAAAATGGCACTTGCAAAGTGAACAAGCACCCGTGCCATTCCCACCCCATCCAGCCTTCAGGTTATGCTGGGCTTGTGTTTGGCCGCCCTGCTCCAGTTGTAGAACCAGCCATGGTATGGGCTGTGCCTGGCCTCAATAGCTCCAGATACGCTCCTGGTATCTGAAAAATTATTTACTGTGGTGATGTGCAATGCCTTTTTAAGAGAACAGATGGTACCTCCAATTAGAATGCTTTAAAAGGAAACCCTAATGAGATTATAAAAGCCAACAAATTGACTTTTTCATACAGTACTTCCCTGGCACACAATACATCAAATATATAATGAGCCTCAATAAAATAATAGGTTTATTTACACTTGTTTTGCCTGGCGTTGTGCTGCAGCCCAGCCCGGCCTCTGGCACCCTCACCAAGTGCTTGCCCCTGCAGGCCAAGGCTGGACAATGAAAGCATCAACGAGCTGCTCTCGGGCCTGACCACAGATGAGCGTGGCTTTGATTTGGCGCTTTCTAGTCTGAACCAGCACTCTACTTCTGGGAGTGTAAGAGATCAATGTAAAGGGTGTGGTGACACACAGAGGCAGGTCTTTCCCTCCTACTCTAAGCAAGGTGGGGAGATTGTGGTGAGACCACAGGCAGTGAGGAAGGTGTGTCTAACCCCAGTGCTAGCTGGGCCAAGCTAGGAAAGAAAAGCCAGTGAGATATGATTTTAATGAGGTGGACTCAGGATGTGGGGAGGCAGAGTAAAGTAAGGGTCTACAGTGTGCCGACTAGAGGCTTTGGGATATTCCTTGTTATTTCAGGAATCATTCTTGTTGGTTCAAGCACATCAGGTTAGATAGCTGGAAGATAAGCCTGGAGAGGCAGGTAGGAGGAGTGCTGTTTGGCAAGGAGGACAGTTCCACATCAGCATTCTGAACATTTGGTCATTGACCTACCTTCCCTCTTGGTGACCTTATCCAGGGGCTGGATGGATTTACAGGGTGTATCTGCTGAAGTGGGAAAATGGGAGGCTCAGGTTTCTATTATGTGCACTAGTTGATCAGCAGAGGGAGCCTAGCCAGTAAGAGAAGGTTCACAAGCAGAAATGGAAGGAAATGTTTTCGGGGGAGAAACTGTGAGACCCTACGTGTATGCTTTGGCTATCACAGAGACTGGTCCTTAGTCTGGACTTCAAGGCAGCAGTGATGCAGCATCCTTAAGTTGTTTCTAAAGTACATTAAACAATGCGTCTCGGGCTCACAAAGACCCACAGGGGAACCTCAGAAATCAGTAGATAAGTATGATACTGCAACAGAATGACAGGGGCTCTAGTGAGCAGAATAGAATAATTTCTGTTCATATCAATCCACCAGAGAGGGAGATCTGAGGAAAATCAGTTTACAAGAGGAAGAGCTTTTCCTCAGTTCAAATCTATAAACATTGATCGACCTCAGAACCTTGATCTGGAAGACATTTTCATTCCTCTTCTTTACCCAGGAAAGGTTACATACACTATAAGGCCAGAATTAAGAAATTCTACTCGGGGCTCAGTCAAACGGCAACTATGTATGAAACATTCCCTCTGTGTCCTTCTTCGCTGGGGGGTCAGTGGAAGGAATTTTGTTCCTGGAGGTGAAGGGAAGGCATCTCCTCGCAGGGAGCCAGGCAACAGAATCCAATGCAGAATAAAGTTTTAGCATAATTAGGGTCTACCCTGGAGCAGTAACTTCAGCATACAATGGGAATGAAAAGAAAAATCATTGGTATTTTAGGAATGCAATACTTAGGGTGGTAGAAGCACATTCTCTAAAGTGCTGTGCAGGGAGAATAGTGCTTCCTGCCTCCCACAATTATGGGAGAGAAGATTGAGAGAGAATTTCCCCCACCTCCCTCCTTATCCAGGAAGTGGAGCTACCCACCCTCACGCTTTTGTCCGGATGACTGCCCTTCCCTCTAGAGCAGAGAATGGGAGAGCGGTGGACCTGAGGTCTTGGCCCCTAGAACATCTGCCTCAGAGAGGCCCACTGTGGCCAGGCCTCTGGTCTTGTCATTTGGTGGGGGGCACAAGTGTTATACTATACTAGGCACTGGAAGTGACACAGGGAGATGAATTTATGGTCCTGGGACACAAAGACCTTCATTTAGTAAGTGAGAAGGCAAGTACAGAATAATTGGGCAATTGATAAAATTATGAGATTTTCTGAGGAGAGTCTGGTCACAGAGATACAGAAAGTCCAGTGAAGGGAGAGGATCTTCTTGGTTGTTAGGACCAAGGGGGCTTCTTGGAGGAGGTGACTAAAAGAGTTACTAGAAATTGTTGGAATAACCTAGTAGATCTTGATTTTGCTCTCAAAGAACTCTCTAGGTGGGTGTTTTTAACATGTGGTGGGCAGAAGTTGTCTTGCTTTGGTGGGAGGGAGATGGTAGCATCTGGGAGGAGGAGGTAAGAAAGAACGTAGTCTTGACTGGGCTACTAAGCAGGGAGAGCGAGGTCCTGCATGCCCAGCATAGGAGCTGTCCACTTCAGCACCGCAGCTGGCATTTCTGTTAAGTACTGCAGTTGGAGACTGTTTTCTTAGTCTCCCCTGCCCCAAACCCACCACTTGCACTGTTAGGGAACCAAACTCCCTAGCCCAGAGCCTTTACTAGACACTTACTAGTGCATGCCACTTCCGGGGGGTCAAAATCTGCTCGGTAATAGCCGGTCCGGCAGGTGCAGATGGGAGACGCTTCTGAAGGGGATCGGCTGTTGGAGGGGCAATGGGAGCAGCCCTCAGCTTCCTGGCTGGCCTTGAACATCCCAGCAGGGCAGGCTGGAACACAAAGAGACCATCTGAGAATTAACGGGAGAGCAGAAGTCAGAGGTCCTTCCCCAGAACTGGAAAATGAGAGATTCTGCCCCTCCTCCCAAAGGACATTGAGATACCCTCTTACACAAAGTGAGCATTTCAGACTGAGAAAACCCCTATTTAACACTTCCAATTCTTCAAACATCTTTAGCGAAAGATCCCTTCCTGGCACCAATGGCCTCTCTCACTTGAACAATGTGAATAATGATTTTTCCCTTCCAGGTGTGCTGAGAGATTTAAATGAGAATGAATCTAATACGTTGCTCAGTGTCTGGGATTTAAGTGCTCTATAAATAGTTACCCCCTCCCTTGTCCACTTGGTTAACAGCTAGGGCCTTACTCTGAGCCACTCGCTGAAGGAATCTTGCCTAGTGTCCTTGGATGAAACAGGGTCCTGGTTAACAATGGACCAGATCCATAGTTCTTAAATGTCATGTTGCAATACACGAAGGACACATGTGAGTTGTGTTAACAAGCATTTGTTATGAATGATGGTAAAGGACTAGAATTCATGAGTGATTCTTTAAAAAGAAATAAATTAAAGTGATTTCAAGGTTACTAGATTTATAATATCATTCTCTCTTAACTGCATTTTGAAATGTTTTCAGGGGTGGGGCAAAAAAAGGATGGCTTTGCAAGCAACGAACCAGGGAATGTGTCATGTACTTGGTGTCATCTATCATGTACATGGCTGTGGAGAAGGTTGGGAAAGCCTGGCACAGCCTCATGTCCACTAGCAATACCTTCAGATATGAGGCACTTCCTCTTAATTCCCTATATGGTCAGCATGTGAAGAGCCACGACCCAAAAAGTCTGATTCCAGCCTATCCCTTGGGTTTTCACCATGCCTCATCTACGGAGACCCTCTACTCCAGATATCTGATCTCCTCCTTGCTGATTCTTCAAAACACTGCTCCTGCCTACTCTGCTTCCCTGAGGCCCTTCCTCTCCATCTTAGCTCCCGACTCTTCCTGTGCCCAGGTAACCTGCTCTGGTTCATCCTCCTCTGAGACCAGGTGAAACTTACTGCATGGTCAATTCACTTGGCTTTCTTCATTCATTCAGCAAACCTCACTAATTCATTCAGCAAACATTTACTGTGACCCTCTGAGGGCATGATCCAGGGAATTTAGAGAACACAGCCTGCCTTCAAGGAGCTCTTGATCCAGTGTCCTCATACAATTATACTGTAATATGGTTGTCGCTGTAACAGAAGTACCATCCATTATAATAGCTTCTACTTACAAAGCTCATCTTCCCAAATATATAGTTCCCTCATGGGAAGTGCAGAGTATTCTTTAATAATAGTAGTAGCCACCATCTGTTAACATTCGTGTTAAGTGCTTTACATTCATTACTTCTATGGGGTAGCTATTATTATCTCCATTTTGCTAATGAGGAAATTGGGACACGAAGAGGATCAAAAAGTTGCCCAGTATCACACTGTGGGAGAAATGATAGTGATGACATACACATAAACTATTTGGGGACTATCGACAGCTTTTCTACTAAGACAAGAAGGAAGGACTGTTTCCTGTGCTGGAAAAGTTGTTTCACTCTTTTGCTCACTTGAAGTGAGGTACAGTGTTTCAGTTACTCTGGAAGTGCCTTGGGGTGGGAGCTCATCTTGGATGGGAAGCGATTTCTGAAATGAAATGTTCTGAAATGGTCTAACCCAAGAGTATTCCATGGCATCCATGCTCTTTGGGTTGTGAATATCTGTTACTTACAAAAGGATTCTGAGGCCAGATATTTTGAAAATGTGGATTTAAAAGTTAATCTCATTTTTTTATTACAGAATTTCTCAGAACTTCTAAAAATGGGATACAGAATGCTATGCTTTATCACCAAGAAGCCCTATTTTGTAGAGCATCCTCTGGGATTTAATTCCCATGGTACACACTGGGGTAAATATTGTCTAGATGATTCAATATGGTTCTTAAAGATTTTCATTTTAACCCATGTACATGTGGCCCACTTGCTGACCCATCTGAACACATTCAAAAGAAACTTCTCTGTAGAAAAGAAAAAAACAATTCAAATCTCTACTAAAGACTCAACAAATAAAACCCCAAAGGGAAAACCCTGAATGACATACTCAAAGTATCAAAGGATTTCGCATACTGATCTATCTTTCCAGGTCCTCTCAGGACAGTCTCTTCCTCTATTTCCTTCCTCCTCTTTCCCTTTCTTCTTTTCATATCTCTTCATTGTCTCCTATGAGAAGCTCTTGGCTCTTTCCACTATAAATGGCCTAGCACTCCTGGGCCCTATTCACTTCCGATGCTGAAGAACACAGAGAAAGTCCAGGCCTGCACTATCCAAACGCAGCGGAAGCTCTTTACCTGGAAAGTGATGCCTCTCATGCATTCATTTGCTCCCTTCCACACTGTAATTTTCTTAACGTATCAGTCCAAGAGGAACAAGGTATTTTTTCTTTCTAGCACTTAAAAGCCTCCTCGCTTTACATTTAATAAGTTAACAGCATAAACAATCATCTTGATATCCACAAGTGGCGAAGAAATTTGTAAGGTGCCTTCCTGAGATTTCTGATGGAGGAAGGCAGACCTGGGTGTCCTGAAGTCTCTGGACTCTAAGGCGGCCAGAAGAGGAGGAATTGGAGAAGAATGGGTCCAAGCTGGACTTTAGGGAGAGAAGGTCAAAGAAAGGGTGAGGAGAGAGGTCCTGGGAGAGGGTGTGATTCCATACTCCCCAGGGCAGGGAGTACCAGGCAGTGGTTAGACAGTCCTGGGTCTGATTCCTGTCTCTGCTTGTTCCTAGGTGGGTGATCACTGGCAGGTTACATAATTCCTCAGCACCTCAACCCGCTCATCTGTATAAAGGATATATAAAAGATACACTTACAGTTCTCACAACAACTCCCACTGGTCATTAGAATTTAATAAATTTAAATATGAATATGTGCCTATCATTCATAAGTGCCAAATTATGCTAATCTTTTCCACCCTTACTTACCCTCTCCCTTTTGAAAAACAAGTTTTTTTTTTTCAGGGACTTTTAGAATTTAGGGTCAGAATATAAGTTTTGAGTCCCAAAGCAGGCAAATAATTCCTGGAACCAAATGGAAAAATGTGTTTTTATGCAGATTATTTGTCTTGTATAATAAATGAATCATTATACCTATAAAATATATTTTACCTAAAATTACCCAACGGATGAATCTCTTTAACATTCATATTTCATAAGTTAATATTTTAATAAAATCTGTGTCTAGACATTCCCTAATTTATAAAGAAGCAGCATTCCTACGTTCATTTATTAGACTTTTAGGTTGTAACTTGTAAGCACACTTGTGCTATATTTTCTCATAGAATTAATGTTTTAAGTAACGGTTAAAGTGGCAGGCTAGTCCACAAAGCCTTTTTAACTCATTTTGTATCAGATACTACTAATAAGAAATGCAAGTTAACAATATTGTTATTTTATTAAAAATTTAACATAGAAAAATAAATTTTAAAAAACTATGCCGTCCCTTGAGAAAAAGCAACTTTAATTAGAAGTGATACATGGGCCTTCTGGGTAGATTCTGAATAAGAATATTTACTCCAAGAAAAGCAAAAGCAAATGGCCCAGGAAAGTCACCTGAGTATGTCAAGCAGCTGGGAGTTAATATGATAGAGCATGATGCAGACTCTGGCAGCCTGGAGACTGCTCACCTGCCTAAGGGCTCTACAGTTTCAGAAAATAGTAATTACAAACTGTTTGGCCTAACCAAACATATAGCCACACTTAAAGGCAATTTTGAGGTTGATAACACAGTTCTTTGCTTTACTATCATTCCAAAACTTAGGGGTTGCCTTTCTCTTGATACAAAATTATAGTCAGCACTATCACTACAGTTATAAGCACCTCATTCGACAAATGTTTCCTGAAGATCTGCCCCGTGCCAGGCACCATGTTAGAAAAATAGAGCTGAATGTAGGGGGTGGGGAGACAAACTTTAGGAAGCACCCTTCCTGGTGAGGGAGGCAGAAAACGAAATGCTGATTCCTTCAATATCACGTGATCTGTGCTATGCTTGTGTGTGCACGGGGAGACTGGTCAGGTAGGATGCACATCATTTTGGGAATCCATTGTTATGAGATGGGGAGGGGAGATTCAGAAGGAGAGGCAAAGACAAAGCAAGAAAGGAAGAGGTGGAAGAACAGGAGAGGTAGAAGGGAAATTAGGTCAGAGAGTGCCCAGCCCAGGATCTCAGCAGAGAGGCTTTCATTATTATTCCAGCGATGAGTGGAAAGAGAAGTGGTTCATGCGCCTTGCTGTGTATTCACACAAGACCTTTGCCAGTAGGACACCTGTAACTTGGAGGGCTGTATGGTTCTGACACCAGTGCAGCCCACAATTGCTTTGCTTCCTTAAGAAAAGGGGGTTAACTACCCTCCATTGCAAGTGATCACAGTTCAGACAGGTGATAAATGGAGCTTTTGGGTGGTATCCTCACACACACACCTCTTTCCCCACCCCTGACTTTGGTGAAGAGGAAGAGACAAGACCTGAGTACCCATCCCTAAGCATGTGTGCATTTTCTACTCCCTAGGCAAAATACACAGCATTTCCCTCCCACTTCAAGTGACAAGAGACTGTACACGTCACCTCTAGCTGATATCCAGAAGGTCACCTTGAAACGCCCACCTAACTTCTCAGAGCCTCAACAAGGTAACAAATTACCTGGTGCTTACAATGCTCTTGAGAACCGCCCCCCTCTCGTCCCTGCACGCAGACTTCCAGTGACACTAAATCCATCACCTACAGTACTATTACTTTATAAAGAAACAGATTAAGTGTCTCATAAACAGTGCAGTGATTGAGATAATGGAAAGCGCCTCTCGTCCCCATCTGCAGCATCAGGTTATGAAGCATTTCCAAGCAGCCAGGAAGAGGAAATTAATAGAAGCAAGAGGGAATAACCACTTTTATGCAATTTCCTCAGGAGATAGTGGACCATCTAATCTTTATTGGAGCCCTTTAACCTGTCACTCAGCACTCACCAGAGCCTCTTTAGCTCTCACAATTTTTCTTGATGTCGAAGGAAGATAAAATGAAAACCTCAAAATACGATTGTATAATTTTCGTATGTGGAGGGCGCACATTGCCTGTGTCCCTCCCCCCTCAAATGAGGCCTCAGAAAACAACATTTTTATGCAGCAGAAATGTGGGAGAGCTTAACTATTCCCGGCGCTTGGTCCAGGGGGTCACAGCTACTCTGCAGGAAGAAAATCTCTCCTTGCATTTTAAATGTGATTCTTCCCTCCACGGCTGCCTTCTGTCCTTGCTCTTTCTTTTTAATAATCTGATTACTTCTCTTGATCTAATTTTTCTCCCCCAGATGAGTTTGCAAAGGTTCATGCCAATGAATATTCATCCCCTGCTTAAGAACTGGTGCCTTTTTCTCAAGGCAGGTGCAGCTCAGCAGCTGGCTCTGAGGTCTTCCTGCCTCTCGGGGTGACAGTGAGAGGGGCAAGGCACCTACTTCTGTCCAGGAAGAAAGAGGTTCAGAGCCCCAAGTTGCTTACTCCTAGAACCTCCTCTTCCTCTCCATACTTTGCTCCAGCTCTGTAGAGCTGCAGAGAACTCTAGGGTGGATGTGAGGAGGGGAGGCAGGAGATTCCCGTGGGACACGCACACAGCTCTATACAGCTCTTCCCTTAGGCCTCGTGGACTCACATTGGGCTTGATATGTATACTTACTCCTGTGGCCAAATGTCTCCATCACCTTCACACTATTGATGGCATTGATGGCTGACACCATAGGTACTTGATTCTGGAACTCCAGGCATGAAGCTCCCTGGAAGAAGGTGGCCCTGGGTGTCCTTGCTAGAATTCCGTTCTCTACTTTCACCAGCAGCCTTTGCTCTTTCTACAGATGGGTGCCCCTGGACAACCCCAGGGCATCTCATTGTGACCCAGATCTTTGTGATACTCTCACTTCCCAGTGTGTTGACGTGAATATAAGGGGACAGCAAAGAAGTAGTTCCGGCATGCATACTTTCATCCATTCAATTATGTACTAGTTTGAAAGTTCTCTGAAGGCTGATCACCTTTGCACTTCCCTCTTCGCGGTGCTAAGCACGAGCTTACACGTAAGCACAACACAGTCTGTGGCTGGTTGAACTGAATACTCACTGAAGGCCTGATATGATAAGAATAAAGATAAAAGCTGTAATAAAAATAATAACAACAACAAAATATATGATCTTAGTATTAGATCTTTTCCATGCAAAGATCTTTTCCATGAAAAGATTTTTAAAAGCTTTTCTGTACTAAGGCCTTCAAAATAGCCTGAGCTTTGATTCATCATTCTACTTCTAAGGACTCATTCTAAAGAAAAAGCAAGCAAATGTGAAAAAAAGATTTATGTTAATGGATGTCTATCCCAATGTTATGCAAAATATGGAAGAAAGAAAGGAAGGAAGGAAAAAGAAAAGATGGAGAAAAAAAGAAAGAATATAAATGTCAAAAAATAGGGTATTGACTAAACGAATCGTGGAACGTCCATAAAATGGACTACTACACAGTCATTAAAATTACACCATAGAAAAATATTTTAAAAGTAGGTTTAAAACTATATGTACAGTATAAACTTCATAATACACATAAACATACACATATACATATGCACCTGTATACACACAGGCATGCATAGAAATAAACTATGCTCACTAAAATGAAAACCAGGATTGGAAGCACCACTTTATTTTGTGTTTTTCTGTAATTTCCCAATGTTTTGCATTGTATATACAAGACTCGAGTAATCAAAAAAAAATTCAATCATTACATATTTAAATTTGGGGAAAGACACAGAAGTACGGATGGCAGCCTCCAACTCCAAGTTGCTGAGCTGAGCAAGGCAGTTCAGACTAAGCTGATTACTGAGAAAAGCTCTACCCCAGAGCTGCAGATGGCTTGTGCCAGAGATCTCTGGAGGAAGGGGAGAGTAAAGAGAAGCTGGGAAGGCTGCCTGGGGAAGGTAGCACATGCACAGGCTTTGAAGGACAGATAAAATTTGATGCAGAAGTGGGAGGGTGGGGCAACGGGAGAGGACTCCGAGAGAGCAGGCCCTTGGCTTGCCTGGGAACCTTTGGGTAATTGCAGAGGTTGCCAGGAATAAGAATAAAGCACTCGTGGGGGCCATGGCACTTTCACTTCTATAAGGACCAGCACACACGAAGCCAAATGGATCTCCAGTTTCTGCCTCCCTGGGCCTGGTGCCAGCTGTAATGGCCTGTGCAGAGGGGATACTTAGCTATGTCATACACTCGTATCACTTTTGGTGACACTTGCTGAAACTGATGAATGCTGCAGGCACCATGACACAGACGAGACTGTAACTTCCAGTGCTATTAAGCTGCTCAGACAGCATCAGCGGCAGGGAGCTCAGAAGGCATCAATCAGCGTAGAGGTTGTTAAAGAGGCGGGGTCAGGATGAGGATGCTCTGCCTTGGTGGAATGCGGAGATCATTGATCAGGACTGAAGGGTGACAAACAGAAGAGCACTGTCTCAAGAGGGTGGGGGAGGCACTTAGGTTCTTATCACTAATGGCAGTCTGTCCTCAGAGAGCAGCTGGGTACAGGTCAGTCAAGGCCAGGTTCAGGCATAGGAGGCTGGGTGTCAGAGCCTCACAGAAGGGAGTTTAAGGCTGCATCCTGCAATTGTGGCCCTAGGTCAGTGTGGTTGGAGAGTGAGGATAGCCATAAAGCAAGCCCAGGTGTTTTCTAATGATCTAGACAAGCGAACTGTCTCAAACTGTGGTCTCCGGACCAGCAGCAGCAGCAGCAGCATCGCTGAGAACATATTAGAAATACAGAATTTCAGACCCCACTCCAAACCTACTAAACCAGAAATTGTAGGGTGGGGCCCAGTCATCAGTGTTAGCAAGCCTTCCAAGAGATCCTAGTGCAGCTCCAGTGCCCTAGACACCCCCGGAGGAGTGGAAACATTATGGCCTTGGGATCTGAGAAAACTGGTTGTGTGGTATTAAGCAAGTTACTTACCCCTCTGAACCTCATCTGTAAAAGAAAAAATGCTAGGATAACTTTACTCTCAGAGCTTTTGTGAAGATCAGTGTAATGCAGGTAAACTTTCTGGAAGGTAGCATCTGCTCAGTAAATAGCTAATGTTTTCTACAAGGTGCCAAGCTGAGTGTGTATTAATCATTCATTTTAAAGGATTTAAATTGACTGTACTAGGCACTGGAATAACCAGTGGGTGAAACAAAGATCTGCCAACCCCTCCCAGGAGCTGACATCCTAGTGGAGAAAGACACAAACTACAATTCCAACAGATGAGATCAGTGAGAAGGACAGAGAGGGACCTAACCGGGTCTGGGAAGGTCTCAGGCAAGTGACGTCTAAGTTAAGACACAAAGAATAAATAAAAATCGAACAGGTCGGCAGAGGTAAGGTGGATTAGTGACAGGAGACAGAGAATCTTCCACATGGAGAGAGCAGCATGAACAAAGATCCAGGAGAAAAAATATGACTCAATCAGGAGACTGAGCACAATGCTTCTGTTGAGGTGTAGTGTGAGTGCCACAGGCTCAGCTAGAGAGCATTTGTGGGGTGGATTGGGGAAAATAAATGAGCGAGGAGGCGGAGTCTGAAGAGGTAGTAACCTGAGCTTATGGCATCAAGCCCCCTGGGCTTTTGCCCTGAGGTCCATGAAAGTCACTGATGGGATTAAAGTTGGGAAGAAACACAATTGGATTTTTGTTTCTGAAGGATCATACTAACTGCTGGGAAGAGACGGAATTGGAGGAGTAAGAACAATTAGGGGAGACACAGTAGCCCAAAAAGCACTAATGACCCAGTGTAGTGGAAATGGAGATATGTAGATGGATTCAAGAGTTGTTTAGGAGAGGAAGACCTGGTGATTAATTAGCAATCACTCATTCATTCAACAGATATGCACTGAGCCCCTACTGGGTGCCAGGCAGTGGGCCAGGTGCTGGGTATGAAAGACAAGGATCTGTTGTCTGGCTTGTGTCCCCACTGATCCTCCACGTTTCATCCACTCAGGTTACGCATTTTCCTCTTCCTGGGGTTCTCCTTCAAAAATCCAGCACCCTGGCAGTTCACTGTCCCTATGACTTTGAGGGTTTGAGGGGTAACATTAGGAAAGGGCCCAGAACAGAGAAGGTAGGGAAGGGGCTGACTCAGAAACCAGGACTGATCTGGTGCCTCTGTATCTGGCTGTGTCTGCCCCTCAAGTCTGTGCCCTACCTGCCAGCCTGCAAACAGGGCAAGAGGAGCCCCTGCACCGAGGAGGGGTGCAACTCTCTTTAGATTCGGGAATCTTCAGGGTAGCCAAAGCCTTCAGGACTTTGGAATGGGACCAAGAGGAGGACTCTAGCGGGAGACCCAGATACCACATCTAGTTTATTTCACTAGCCCCTGAAGGAGTGGCATTACCTGAGCCCCTCCCCACAGAGCAACTGGACAGCCAGTCACAGCTGAGAGCTCCAGGGGCAACTTCCTAAGCTTTAGCCCAACAGAGCCCTTCCCTTTCACATGCATGTCTCATTCATTCAACACAATTTTGGGGAGCACTTTCTACGTGCCCTGAGTTATATACGAGTCACTTTCTTCACATTGAGCAAGAAGAGGACTATTATTGAGAAGTGAAGGTAGACACGCAGGGAAATCAGAAGTGGAAGTGGACCCCGGAGGCGCCCTCAATCCAGAGGTAGCAAAATGGCCAGATGGGAATGGACTTCTCAAGATTTTGGATATCAGGGCAGGACAAGGCCTCCTGGAGAAGAGCCAATGACATAGCCAGGTGGTGAAGGAGGTGAGTGAGCCCTGCGGGGGGCAGGGGTGGAGGATCTACCCTTTAGAAGAGGGTGGAAGCACCCTGCCAGCAGCCAGGGAAGACTCTTCTAAGGGAGTATGCCCTCCCCATTTCCCTCTCCACCACCGGGGAGGTGCTTCTTGGGGCAGAGAAAGGTGAGGGCCAGATTCCTCTGGCCACCCCTGAGAGTCCCAAGGCCCTCTATCCTGATTGGACCCATTGAGCCACCAGCAGCCAGGCCCAGACTCGTACTGCTATGCCCATGTGCGAAGCAGGTAGGGAATCCCCAGGTGTCCCTTCTCCAGGCCCCCTCCCCACCCAAATCAGAGCCCGGCTGCCAATGTTCTAAAAACACCATCAGTCTGGTAGCACTGGGCAGCGGGTGAAGGGGACAAATGCTGGCGGTCAGGCTGCTGCTTTCCATGTTTTCAACCTGAAGTGTTTACCCTTTGAGAAAAACCTTTTTTTTTAAATACTTCCCCTGACACGGACCTTGATGAATGCCCTTTAAAAATAATTTATAAGCAAGTTAAGATAAACGGAGGTGACTTCTTGCTGTGTTTCTCGGGCTGGTGACAGTGAGACACCCCCAGAGCTCCTGCTCTTTCCCTAGGCTGGCCACCTGCACATGCAGATGCTGAGTCTCACGGGCTTGCACATCCAGAACTGGCACTGTTCTCCCCTGCTCCCTCTGCCTTCCACAGAGCCAGCAAACAAAGAAACAGAAACAAAACACCAACCACAAATCTCATTTTCCCTCTAAAACATGACAAGGCAAATAGTCCTCTTCCCTTAGGAAAGATGTTATCATTTCTCCCTTTCCAAGCTTCCTTGCCCCAGGGCTTTGGCGAGTTCACAGATCATAGGTAGCCAGGGTAGGAAAGGACCTTAGAAATACTCTAGAACAGGGTTAGCCAGTTCCCAGCACAGCTACTATCACCACCTCCATATTCCAGCCATGGCAGGCATCACTAATCAATCACAGCACCTATTCCCACTCAACCTGGACCAGAGCTCAGAATCTTTAACACAAGGCTGAGGCAGCTGCTACCCATGGAACAAAGTGGCATGTCCCAGAGCTATGATAGGGAAACTGAGGCCCAGGGAAGGCAATGAGTGGCTTGGCAGAGGCACACAGTCAGCAGGGGAACTCGAACAAGCCATGGTGTTTGTTTTGCCTGCTCATGTGGCCCAGTCATCAGGATGAGCTTGCTGCAGCTCTGCAGCTCTGTGGACTCACCCCTGCCCTGTCCCCAGCTGCCTCAACTCTTTCTCCTTCTCGTCTTTGAGGTCTGCCCCACAGCACAGCCTCCTCTCCAGCTGGGAGGCCAGGGCACCTAATTATTCTCTCAGCGTGCATCCGGGAAAGAGCTGCATTATGTTTAAGTAAGTGTGGCTAAGAGGTGCCGCATCTCAAGAGAAGGTCAAGTGCTGCATATGTATAATATAAGATTAAGATTTTCCCCTTCTGTGGTGTACTTGATAAAATAATTTTGCTGTGACCTTTACAGAAACCCAGAAGTAGAAATGGGCACAGTGGAATTTCCAGCTTCTCCCCAGGTCACAAAGTCATAAACACATAAATCTATAACGAAATTACACACCGTTCAAGTGGGACAAGTGAGCAAAAGAAATGATTTTTATTTTTCAGTAACGAGGAAACAAAAGCTTTGAGGCTGCAATACTCAAGCTTATTAACAGAGATGTCTTGACAGATGAGTGAAAGGAATCCTTTCCCACACTGCCCTGGCCTGGCTTGAGAGCCCAAAGTGTACAGCATTCTCCTCCACACCCCCAGCCACAGAATTTCAGAGAAAAGTGGCCTGTCCAAGGTCACATAGTTGTCAAAGTCAGGTCTAACCTGGCTCTGCCACACCCTTGCCAGGAGAATTTGTTGGGCTCGGTCTCAGGTCCTGAATTGCAGTAATAATGGGCGTAGCACTTTGCAAGACTCAGCATCAACTCTGAAACAGTGAAATTACCACGAGCAAGAATCAATATTGAAATAATAAGGTTATACTCATCCCAAAAATTCTCCAAGTAGAAGTGAACGTGAC
>NW_011889001.1:522886-523497 GCF_000151845.1 Pteropus vampyrus | reverse complement strand
CCAAGTTTTTGGGTCAGGCCAGTAAAGGCCTCTATTAAATGAGAGACTAGCGCATCCTGCAAAGCACAGGATCGGGTGGGATGCTGGGTCAGTTCCCTTTCATCCTTGGCACCCTTCTAAGGCAAAGTCTGTGGTTTGCCAAGCTGACCACCACCTGCTAGAATTAGTTATAATGTTGTGTCGATATTAATAGCAACAATTTTATTAATTATATCAATGACCAGTATTTAAATAAGCATTTATCATGGGCTAGGTACTCAGATGTGCCACCCGATGTCATTTCATGCTCATAACAGCACTAAGAGACTTGTACTACAATTGTTCCCATTGTGCACATGAGGAAACTGAGGCTCAAATAAGGCCAGTCGCTTGTCCAGGGTCCTAAAGCCAGTGGTGAAACCAGGAATTGAACACAGGCTGCCTAAATCCAGAGACTTGATAGTTCACTGGTTGGAGTGTTTTAAAATCAAGTAAATTTCCTTGAAACCCAGAAAACTAGTGTGTGTCAGGTTAAAGATAACGATGCCTACATGACTCCTTGGGGAAAGGAGTACCAACTTCTGAGTTATAAACTCCGCTACTTATAGCCATAGGAAGCTAGTTCTATAATC
>NW_011889001.1:513083-521591 GCF_000151845.1 Pteropus vampyrus | reverse complement strand
AAGGGGCCTAACCCCTTTATGCTCACTTTCCAGATAACTCCAGGGCGGGGTAATAGGGACAGAAGTAGCTAGGCTGCTGTCCATCAGCATTAGTGGGCACAGAACAGTGAGTGCCAAGGAAACCGTGAGCATAGAAGTTTGGATTTCATCATCATCAGGCTAATAATCATTATAATCCTATGAAGCTTCATTACTGAATTCCCTCTTTACCATTTATACACGTAACGCTCATTTATTAATAACCAAGATAAAGGTCCATAAAACAATATTGTTCCCATGTAACACGTCTTTCTTTTCGCTCTCAATAAGAATCCAGAATTTCATCAGAGGAATGTAAGCACTTCACCAAGATGTGTCAATTATTTCGAGATGACAGGTATTCGATTCCCAAATTCATCAGTGGGGGCTGAAAATGTATTGGCTCATCAAGCAGAGCACACTTCTGGAAGCGCCTTCACCATTTGGGAATCAAATAATAATTGCACTACCAACACCTTGACTTTCTAATGGAATTTTTCAAGGAGCTAAAGAGTTTTGACACATTCCCCTACCAACCCACTCTCAGATTCATCTTTTTGGGGGGCTTCTGAAATAGTGAAGGCACTGGTTTTATTTTTCCCATTTTGCAGAAGAAGAAACTCAGATTCTCAACTCAGAAGCTGAGCGACTCACATGAACAAAGTATGTTGGAGGCAAAGGAAAGATATGCAGCAGCTCTTTCACTCTGGGGCTCTAACCGCTTGACTACACAGCTTCAAAAACACCGCTCCTTGGATTCAGGCCCTGATCTGGCTGCCGGAGATACAGAGCAGAGTCAGCTAGAGTCCCCATTCTCAAGGAACACAAGCCTAATGGAAAAACCAAATGCTAAAGGTAATTATAAAAGAGCACGATTAATGTGAAAAGAGCAGCATGCATACGAGTGGGGAGAAAAGAGGCAGACTCTTCTCTGTATTGGGAGAGAAGAGAGTCCCCTCAAAGGAGATGACAACTGATTTGGGTTTTGAAGCATGAAGAGGAGTTTACTAGGTAGATAAAATAAAGGAAGGTATTGCAGGCAAAGAAAATGTCATATACAGAAACATGGTGGTAGGAAAGAATCAAGGATGCTTAGAAGCTAGCTGGTGTCCTTGCTGAATGCCCATCATCAATCTAATGAAGAGAAGACTTTGTCTTCATGGGGGCAGATATCAGGTGTTCCAAATAAGCTGGAGTTAGTCTTGGCTGGGGCAGAATGTTAAACTAAGTCTTGAAATAAGTAGGAATCATAGAAATGTTTCAGGATCACCACCCCAATCCCCAATACTGAGTCTCTCTTTTTGAGTGCTGCCAGGTCTTTACTTTCCAGGTAATCCTTCCTGCTCTTCTCCTTCTGACCTTTCAGAGGTCCTTGGAGAACCTTGGGGGCTGGCTGAGTCTGGGTAGTGGGTATGGATGGCTCTTCCCTGGATGGGGCTGCCCAGACTTCCTAACCCCATGGTAAGCACTCTCCTAGTGCCCTGAGCTCACCCGTCTGCATTCTCTGGGACCTCTTTTGTATAGAGCAGAACAACGGAAGTGCAAAATAGCCCTTCCGAGGAAGAGGAGTTAGTAGGTGCAGTTGAATAAATGTTCGTGCTCCCCAAATTCAAATGTTAAAGCCCTAACCCTCAATGCGATGGTTTTTGGCACCTTTGGGAGATGATTAGAGTCAGACTGGGTCATGGGAGGGGGGGTCTCGAGGATGGGATTAACACCCTTTTCTATAAAAAGAGAAAGACATGATTTCTCTCCCCTCTCTCTCTGTATAAACACCAAAGAAAGGGCATGTGAGGACATAATGAGAAGACAGACGTCCTGCAAACCAGGACACAGGCCCTCCTCACCAGACACTGAATCTGCTGGCATCTTGATCTTGGACTTCCCAGCCCCCAGAACTGTGAAAAATAAATGTCTGTTGTTTAAACCCCTCAATCCGTGGGATTCTGTTATAGCAGCCCAAACTCAGACAGTATGGATGCATCTTCCTTCTCTCCAAGGCCCCTGCCTTTCCTCCAGAAATATGACGATTCCCTTCTCTGGGGAAGGCCTCCTCCCTGCCTCGAATCAGGCTGCACTTCAGGCCTTCCCAGGCAGGACCCAGTGTGGATTTATGATTTAATTTGTGTGTATGGCACAAAGAAATGATTTCTGGGCTGGTCACTTAAGAAATGATTAAAGACCATCATTTCAAACCCACAGCACTCCCTGGGGGAAGGGAAGCAGTTTGAGACAGAAGGAGGTGTTGGTAATACACTGAGATGGACGTGTGGCCAGGGATGCCAGTCTTCAGGGAGGAGACAAAGGCAGGGAGGGCAAGGCCTGCCCCATGCTGCTGCTATGAGGGGGAGTGTATGCTGGGAGCACTGGACGGCGCCCTCAGAACAAGATGAGCCACCCGCATCAGACATCTGTGATGCTATCTTTGTCCACACAAGCAAATGTCATCTGAGGTAGGCACAGAAAAAAGCAGCCCCATCTCCCTTCCTTGGCATCTTTACCACCTCAGAGCAGTACACCTGGGTCTGAAGGTGGCTGACTGTAAAGAAAGAAAACAACTCACAAAGACCTCTGTCTTCTATAAGCTCGCAGACCGGAAACCCACATGCAGGAGCTCTGAATCACCCCTAACATCTCTTCCAAGCCAACAGCCAAAGGTTGCGCTGTACCGATTCATGACGTGAGGCTATAAAGCCCTGAGACCAGATAATGAGCTTGGGAAGATACATTCAGCTCCCCTAGAAGGACTCCTCAAATCAGGGCTTTTCTCAGGACCTTGCAGATTAATTAACTAACCTGGCCACAAGAAAACGCAGCTGAGGCCTGGACCAGCCGGCTTATGGCTGCACATTCAACATATGGCCCCAGAATGTCATAGGAAGTAGCAATGGGACAGCAAAATTCACCCTGAGTGTTGACTCTGAACACCTGGGTTCCAGAACCAGTTCTTAAACCCTTGCTACTTGTAAGGTCATGGGCAAGACCCACCGTAGCCCATCTGAGCCGCAGTGGACTCATCTGTGAAATAGGGACACAGGGAGTAAAAACAGCTCCTCACCTTTGCTGTTGATCGGTGAACACATTCTAAGCTTGATTTGAATGTGAATTACAGCTCCCACAGCTGCTAACCTGGACCTCTCTAACATCCATCATGGTAAGTGATACTTTGATTTTTGTAAGCTCCTTCTATTCTGAATAGCAAAAATATCTGCTAGATCACATTCTCATCTATGTTTTACATCTCTCAGCAGGAGGGACAGGGAGAGAGAGACCCTTGGGAAGAAGGAGCTGAACCTCAGGCCAGCTTTCCATCTTTTGGGTGTGAGTCCTCTTCCCTGGACCACACTGACTCCTTTGGTGAAATGAATGGTTAAACTGGATTCATGGATCCACCTATTCTTTTAACACATGCTCACTCTCACGGTCATTCATCCATCACTCAGCCACTCAGCATACACCTTCATTAAGCAAGAGCCCTTTATGAGAGAAAGGCAAGCAAGAAACAGTCCTTGCCACAGGGAGCTTACACCCTGATCTGGAAGACCTCTCCCACCTCTGTGAGGCTAATCCAACCATGAGCACTGTCCTTTCCAGCTTGTACCGATGGGTCAGCTGGGGCACCCAAAAAACTGAAGGCCGTGCTCACCCAGCACGAGAAAGGCAAGGTGGAGACTCAGCTCATCTGGATTCAGGACTCCTACAGAGATTTTCTCATTAGTCTGCAGGGCTTCTCCATCAATAATGATACCCACCATAATGAAGATAAATATTTTGCAACAAACTGTTGCTTTTTCACATAGGAAAAAGCTATTCAAATTAAAAACACTTTGGTCTCTCTGTCTCTGTCTCTTCTTTACTTTTATTTCATTTTCTTGATATATCTCTGAGCTAAACAAACAAACAAACAAACGAATAAATTCCTGAAAAGAAAGAGGGAGGAACACATCCAGTGAAGATTCTACCCATTGCCTAGATAACTGTTTTGCTGTTCGGCCACCACAAACACATACCTGTTTGGGTGCTTGTGGAGCTGCAGTCATCACCTGCTCCTGGGAACTGAGAGGCCCCAGGATGGGACAGGAGACCCATGTAGACCAGGACCTCCAGGACTGCTCTGGGCTTCCTGGGAAGCTAGGAGATGGAGCATGAGGGACAGACATGCAATGGATTCACTTGGCCTTTATTCTCATTGCTATTTTTAATGTATAGGCTTTAATTAACTTGGCCCACGTAGCACTAACTCCTGCCTACTACACACAATATTAAAAGCTCCAATTAGAGAAACTGGAGAAGAGCAGGTGGGAGCCTCATTGCCTCCCACCTGCCCACTCCCCTCCTCCAAGCTCGAGAGAAGGTTCTCCTTGCGATGGAAATGAATGCCACCTCACCCTACTTGCCCTTACTCTCAGCCCTATTTCATGCCATTTCTGCTGGGATCAGAGTATTGACCTAATGGTTTCATCCTCCCTTCTGTATCTTCAGCTTCTGCCTATAGGCTGCCCCCTGCAGAGGGGGCCCAAGGCAAATGTCCCACAATCTGTTGCTTTCCTAACCTTTCTTCTCCCTTCCTCCCTCACATCCAATTGTTGCTAAATCCTATCATCTCTGCATTCTGAACTATTGTCAAATCTCCTGATTTCTGTCCCCGCCTTGGTTCGGGCCCTTGTCTTGTCATCAGTTCCCTGATTTCCCTGACTGCCACTTGCGTCCTGTGCACATCTGCCAGAAAAGTCTTCCCAAAACACGGATCTGATGGTGCTGCCTTCCTGCCTGAAAGCTCCCAAGTGCTTCCCTGTCATGGCAATGAAGTCTGGTGCCTGGAGGTGACTTTTCCACAGCCTTTTGAGATCAATGGCTCTGTCACCCTTCCAGCTTCTCCATCAACCTCTCCCTGCCCTAGGCCACCCATGTGTCTGAATTGCTCGGGGTCTCTTCCCCTGGTGGCACTGTGCCCTCTGCACCAAGCTTTCCACACTGGGTATGACTGGCTGTTTACGTGCCTGCCTTCTCCGCCAAGCTGCTCTCAGTACCCTGGGTATCTCTGCCTGCCAGCGCTCAGGTATGCAGGTCAAATGGGCAAAAAAGTAGGTACAAGCAAGACAAACTTTTAAGAGTTCAGACTTTTTTTTTTCTTGTTCCCACTACATGACTGTTACAACCTTCCAAGATGTGGCTAACATGGATCCCACTACCTGAGTGCTCTTCTCACCCATTTCTGAACCTGAAATGTGCCCATTCCCTATAGCTTAGCTCGCATCCACCCTATCCGTGACAGTGTCCCTCACTTCCCAGTTGGCATTCTCCTCCCAGACCGCCTCCTTAGCACTGTCTGTGCATTTGCATCCTGTCATTGCCACCAACACTGTCTCATATTACAACATGAGATATAGAGTCAGGAGGCCCAGAGATAGATCCTGGCTCCACGTCCTACCAGCTGTCACTAACCTCTCTAAGCCTCAGGCTCCCCATCTGTAAACTAGGAATAGTAATAGTTCCTACCTGTTATAATAATAACGGTATACCATAATAATAGCATATAATAATAGTGTATGATAATAATAGTACCTACTTGTACTGTTGGAGATTGAACACAATAATCTATGTAAATGATTTGTATAATAAGCAGTCGAAATAATTAGCTCATCATCATCATCACCATCATTTGGTCTCTCTCACTAAACTGTATGTTTCTGAGAGCGCAGACTGCATCCAAGTTATCTGACTACCCTTCTGTATCTGAGGTCCTGCCCAACCCAGGGTGTGGCATCAGGTCCTTGTTGAACTGGATTCATTATAAGACTGTCTTTATATTTGCATTGGCTCTTTGGCTCTCATGTCTATTCATGATATTCCCACAGTCCTTCCACTGAACTCCTGGCTTCTCCAAGCTCTTCCCTTGGCCCTGACCCAGTTTTACGGGTCCTTTGGGCAACACAGGATTTCCTGCAACTCTGAGTTCTGCCTACCCTGCCAATTACCCGCGTTGGGGAGATCCTGCATTTGCCTCCCAGCCTGGGCCTTCTGCTTGGATCTCTCCACTCCTGCTGTTGTTCCATCTGCCTCACAGGGAGTCACCCAGGCCTCCTGTTCTTTCCCTTCCTCCCCCAGGAGCTGTGCAGCTCTGAGCTCTCTGCCCATAGCAAGACGGTGGTGCTCTCTATGCCCTCCTTCCATCCTGTTGCTTGCCCTGCCTCCTCATTCACGACCGCTCCCTTATGGGTTTTCAAGTGGTCAGATCCCTAGCTGAACAGATCCTCAGGCTGGCAGGGGCTGGAAACATGGGAACTACATTTCCCAGAATGCTGGGCTGTAGGGGTCTGGATTAGAGCCCACCAATGAGAAGCCCTCCCACCAGATATGGAAGAGGAAAGAGAGGCAGAAACTTTAATGAGGTTCTTGGGCAGGGGTGATGAGCAGACCATGACACTTGGCATAGGTGAAGTTTTGCAGTGACCCAGCTGTTTTCGATGCACCTGTCTCAGGACTAGAGGCAGCTGTGATCATTGCCTGCAGGGTCTTCTGGCTACTGATTCCCTGAAAGTTGGTGACCAATCTGAGAGTGCTCAATGGCCCAGCCTGACCTCTGTCTTCCTGCCCCTTTCAAAAGTTTTATAAGTACCTAAGTTCTTATGTCAAATCTGATTCTACTTGAAATAACCTGGAATATTTCTATATCGACTCCCTTCTTCCTCTCCCCACACAGCTTTTTCTAAAATGGGTTAAAATATTTCTTCTTCAAAACCTCCTTTTATGCCACACATTCGAAGAACTTGTAAGGAACATATTCAAAGGAACCAGGAATATGAAATTCCTCAAAGACATCATGTGCTTTGCTGATGATAGAAGAAAAGATAAGACAGAACCCTAGGCAATCCTCCTCCCCACATCTTTCTTCCCTCCCCTCCTTCACCTGATTCTTCTCTTCACTTTTCTAGAGGGAGATGGGATGAAGATTTAGAATACAGGATGCCTGTCTGAACTGGAAGGTGTTGGATGTAGAAGCAACAGGACACACTGAATACACAATGGTTACATGTTAGGAGTTGTGCTAGATGCTGTACACAAATCATATATTACTTAAAAACAACACAGTAACCATGCACAATAATAACAGTAAATGGCCATCAGGAACAAGGACTCACTCTGGGTGAGTTTTATGCTAAATGCTTAACCACATTGTCACCCTCAATTCTCCCACCAGCCTATGAAGCAAGTGCTGTCATTACACATTTTAGTAGATGGAGAAACCGAGATACAGAGAAGTTAAGTAGCTCATCCCAGGTCCTATGGCTGTAAGTGAAAGAATCAGAACTCACCTCAGGTCTGTGTTAGTCCTGAACTTGATCAAAGTTTAAGGAAGGTGAGATCTGAAGCTTTGGACCATGACCTACAGCCATTTTCACTGGCACTCACATCCTGAAGATGCTAAGTTACCCCACTGTCAGCACCCCTGAGTCCTTCTCACACCTGCTGCCCCTCTTCTTCCCTAGGACCACACTCTCCTCAGACTGTCCACACATGGACCTCTGAAGATTCTGCCTTTGGCCCACCCCAAGTATCCCCAGGGGTAATTTAACTAAAG
The DNA here is from genome assembly GCF_000151845.1 of Pteropus vampyrus. Taxonomy (NCBI): domain Eukaryota; kingdom Metazoa; phylum Chordata; class Mammalia; order Chiroptera; family Pteropodidae; genus Pteropus; species Pteropus vampyrus. The sequence goes on along the minus strand of NW_011889001.1, from coordinate 513,991 downwards.
CAATTTATTTTCCCTTGCAAAGAAAGCTTAGCTTTCCCCAGAAACAGTTTTCTTTAGAATCTGATTAACTTTGTACTTAGCAAAAAGTACAAGGCTTTGGCTTTGGGGCAGGATGGTTCTGTTTATCTCTCTTCTCTGCTTTCTCCCTTGGCCCCAGCTTCCCCTTCTGGGATCCAGCTCAGGGCCGCTCCACCTCCTCCATGAAGCCTCCCTGTGAGCCAAAGGTTTTCTTCTTCTGAGGGCATCATGCCTGGACCAGGATCTGCTGTAACACCCCACTCCCCCTGAGCCTCTTCTCTCCTCACCCCTTTCTTTCCCAATTTTGCAAGTAATTCCCCAACTCAGGAGGACACTGCCAGCCAGGGAGTAAGGGTTGCCACAGTGACAGTACCAGGAGTCAGAATGCTTCATTTATCCCAACAGCCCCCAAAGCCACTCCGAATAAATAGGATTTCTGCTATAAAAACAGTGCACATGCTTCATAGATATAGATCCACACCTCCTCTTCTGGGCAGGGATACCTCTAAGTCCCTTTTGTGCCCTGGGCCCCTCTCAACATATGTAGGTGGGCTTGGGATGGCCATTTCTACTCAAATATTCCATGTCATCCCCACACTTTGGAGAAGGGAGATAGCTGGGGTGATGGGTGACAGGAGGAGAGGGAGGCAAAGCAGCAGTGAAGAGTGAGCCACGTCTCGGATTCCCCTGCAGTGCCTCTGAGAGAGGGTACACGGGGACCGGTAATTAGTGCACACGCAGCCACACATGCACAAATTGCAGAACCATTATTTTGTAATTTCCATAACGAGGCCTTTGGAATAACAATCAAGCTGAAGGGAAAGGGAAGGAGAACAGCCCCGAGGGAGCTCAGGACTGCTCTGCCACGGGCCCCCCTGCTCAGCTCTCCA
>NW_011889001.1:469748-513033 GCF_000151845.1 Pteropus vampyrus | reverse complement strand
TAAGTGAAAGAATCAGAACTCACCTCAGGTCTGTGTTAGTCCTGAACTTGATCAAAGTTTAAGGAAGGTGAGATCTGAAGCTTTGGACCATGACCTACAGCCATTTTCACTGGCACTCACATCCTGAAGATGCTAAGTTACCCCACTGTCAGCACCCCTGAGTCCTTCTCACACCTGCTGCCCCTCTTCTTCCCTAGGACCACACTCTCCTCAGACTGTCCACACATGGACCTCTGAAGATTCTGCCTTTGGCCCACCCCAAGTATCCCCAGGGGTAATTTAACTAAAGCAATTTATTTTCCCTTGCAAAGAAAGCTTAGCTTTCCCCAGAAACAGTTTTCTTTAGAATCTGATTAACTTTGTACTTAGCAAAAAGTACAAGGCTTTGGCTTTGGGGCAGGATGGTTCTGTTTATCTCTCTTCTCTGCTTTCTCCCTTGGCCCCAGCTTCCCCTTCTGGGATCCAGCTCAGGGCCGCTCCACCTCCTCCATGAAGCCTCCCTGTGAGCCAAAGGTTTTCTTCTTCTGAGGGCATCATGCCTGGACCAGGATCTGCTGTAACACCCCACTCCCCCTGAGCCTCTTCTCTCCTCACCCCTTTCTTTCCCAATTTTGCAAGTAATTCCCCAACTCAGGAGGACACTGCCAGCCAGGGAGTAAGGGTTGCCACAGTGACAGTACCAGGAGTCAGAATGCTTCATTTATCCCAACAGCCCCCAAAGCCACTCCGAATAAATAGGATTTCTGCTATAAAAACAGTGCACATGCTTCATAGATATAGATCCACACCTCCTCTTCTGGGCAGGGATACCTCTAAGTCCCTTTTGTGCCCTGGGCCCCTCTCAACATATGTAGGTGGGCTTGGGATGGCCATTTCTACTCAAATATTCCATGTCATCCCCACACTTTGGAGAAGAGAGATAGCTGGGGTGATGGGTGACAGGAGGAGAGGGAGGCAAAGCAGCAGTGAAGAGTGAGCCACGTCTCGGATTCCCCTGCAGTGCCTCTGAGAGAGGGTACACGGGGACCGGTAATTAGTGCACACGCAGCCACACATGCACAAATTGCAGAACCATTATTTTGTAATTTCCATAACGAGGCCTTTGGAATAACAATCAAGCTGAAGGGAAAGGGAAGGAGAACAGCCCCGAGGGAGCTCAGGACTGCTCTGCCACGGGCCCCCCTGCTCAGCTCTCCATCTTCACTATCTAAATATATGGCTGGTCTCCGGGAGGCAGGAAGCAGATCGAGGCATCCTCTCACATGGGGCTTGGGGACAGAGCCTTTCAGAGTACTTATTCCAATTGGGTGAGGGGATTTGTGGCAGCAGCAGCAGGCAGAAGTCCTCTCACATGCCATCGACTGGATGGAAGCATGGGCCCATTTGGATGGAGGTGTGGGCCCATTGACAGGTTACCATGGTTCTTCAGGCTCATGGCTCTGTGATTAACTCATTCTAACCTTCTAAGTCATCACTGCCTGAGCCCAAGAGAGGCATCAATTCTCTAAGAAGATGTTCTGGTGTGTACCTCTTTAGTGATTGGTTGATTTGATTTAAACTTATGTCTATGACTCGCCACCTGCTCCTAACACAGGCACTGCTTTGGGCTCAGCACTGTGGTGCTGAATGCTAGATGCTGGAGACCTGTGGTGTCTGCTCAGTTACTCTTATCACAAGGACCTTTTATGGAGGATAGTGTGTTTTTAGTAATCAGACAAAAGGGGATCCAGAGAAGGGAGCGAGCCTGCCCAGATCTATGAGAAGGACTCTGTCTCAGAAGCCAAGTCTGTAATAAGTACTCAAAAAGTACATTTTCATTATTCCCAAACATTTTTCCTGAAGCCACATTAGGAGAAGGTAAAGATTTTCCTGAATTTCAAGACTCTTCTGCCAATGGATTCTTTTAAGCTTAGTCCCCTTATGCGGTGAGGCCCTATCCTATCCTCCCTAAGAAAGACAGATTATCAGATTTCTCTGGGCACAGCACATCCCAGTTCCCAACCTCCATCTGCTTCCCTCTGCCTCCCTCTTACAGGTGGTACTGTCTCTGTCCGCTCGTCCATCAGTACACTGGCCTTACAGACTCCCCGCTGCTGGCTATGGCCAAAGAAGGTGCTGGATTTGCAGTGCCTAAACCTCAGGGTGCAAGAGGGTGGACAGTGCTGCTGGCAAAGGCTTCTAACTGTGCATGTTACAGATGTAAGAGCTCGATGTGGGGCTGGTTTCCCCTGCCACCTGGGAGCCAAGGGACTGGCCTTGCCCGACCAGTTCCTCTCCCTGTCTGTCCAGGAGACAGTCAGCCTCAAGCCCCTTGGGTTTTCAGGGCACCTCCCTGGGAAGACCTGTGCCTCTCTTCTGTCCCAAGGTATGCCAGCTTCTTCTCCTACTCCTTTCCTTCCTCCTCCCCTTGCCAGGTCCAGTTGTTGAGCTTGTGTTCAAGGCCTCCAGGCTCCTCATGCTGTGCTTGTAAGAGTCTGGCTTTTTACCCCATCAAACCCACTGTTGGCAAAGACCTGGGAAAGGCAAGAACTAGAGACCGACTGTTTGGGCTCCAGTTCACTGATCCTGACTGATTTCAAACTTTGGATAACCTGCTTTATCCCCTGGACCTCAGTTCCATTACCTGCACAATAGAATGATAATAATGGCACCGATTTCAAAGAATTTAATGGGGATAAAATGAATTTATGCTGAGTATATGCTTTTTATAGTCTACCATATAATAAGGGCTACAAAATTGGGCTCAAAGGTCTGAGGGGCTGGTTCAAACTCAGAAGTAAATGACTAAACCAATGGCAAGGGTCAACCTTCCAGAGGTCTCAATTCTTGAAATTCTTGAAGGTCAACCCCAGAAGGCCTTAGCTGCTCCTGAGCATCTCACTTCCAGTTGCTGGGTTGTGACCCTCAAACAGACCTCTATGGGCTGCCCCAGCCCCTCCTGTGCCAGGAAAGTGCCAAGCATTTGAGGGTCCTTATGTTTCCCCATGTCCCATGCCCTGCATCCCACACGCTCTTCCTCTAGCTCCCCCTACCCATCCACTCTCAATCCAGTCAGTCCTTCTACCACTTCCCTTTCCCTAGGTTTGAAACCATTTTCCAACAATTTAAGGCCGAACCATTTCTTGGCCTAGCCCTCTCATGGCCCGGTGATGTAAACTAGAAAGTAGGGTATGCCCATCAGAGAAAACAGGCTCTGGGACAAATCAGAAGGCGGGAGGGATGGCTGATACCAGATCTGGAAGAGTGGGTAGGGCTGTGATGGCAAGTGAGAGGCCTAGTGGCTGACGGGGTGTAGAGAGCAGAGGTAGTATCCTGCTCTCTGAGCGAAGAAGAGAACAAGGTTGGGAGAAGGTTGTAGAAGGTGGAACTGCAGAGCTGCCTAGGGCTGCTGCTCCTAGAGGGAGAAGTGGAAGGTCCTTAGGACTCAGCTCAGTGAGGTGGACAGCACGGGGCGGGGGGGCTGTGGAGGGGAGTCTGCATCCTCCCTGGCGGCGCAGTCTCCCCTCTCCTTTGGCAAAGCACATTCCAAAATCTACCTCTCCCCTTTCTTTTTTTTTTTCTTAAACAGCTTTATGGAGGTATAATTAGCATACCACGAAATTCACTGTAAGTATACAGTTCAATGACTTTTAATAAATTCGTGGAGTTGTGCCACCATCACCACAATCCAATTTTAAAACACTTCCATTACTCCCAAACATTTTTTCATATCCATTTGCAATCAATAACTGCTCCCACCTACAACCGCAGGCAACCACTGATCTACACTCTGTTTCTACAGATTTGCCTTTTCTAGATATTTCATGGACTCAATCTATATTTTCTTTGTGTCTGCCTTCTTCATTAGCATAATGTTTTTGAGGTTCATCCATACTGTAGCATATATCAGTACTTTATTCCTTTTTATTGATGAATAATGTTCCATTGTATGGACATACCACATTTCGTTTATTCATTCACCAGTTAATAGACATTTCTATAATTTCCACTTTTTGGCTATTATGAATAATGCTGTTGTGAACATTTGCATGCAAGTCATTGTGTGGACATATGTTTTCATTCTTTTGGGTAGAAAGCTAGGCGTGGAATTACTGGCTCATATGGTAAAATTATGCTTAGGAAACTGCCAAAGTGTTTTCTAAAGTGGCCATGCAATCTTACGTTCCCACCTGCAATGTATAAGAGTTCCAGTCTTTAAATTTAAAATTTAGAATTATAGCCATGTTAGTGGGTATAAAGTAAAATCTCATTGTATTTTGCATTTCCTTGCTGACTAATGATGTTGAGCATCTTTTCATGTGCATATTAGTCATTTGTATATCTTCTTTGCTGAAATGTCTATTCAATCTTTTCGCTCATTTTCAATTGACTTCCTACTATTGAGTTTTAAAACTTCTCTATGCTATGAATTTAAGTCCCTTACAAGATATATAATATGCAAATAATTTCTCCTAGTCTATAATTTTTAACGGTATTTCTGAAGAGCAAAAGTTTTAATTTTAATGAAATCCAATTTATCAGTTTCATCTCTTATGGGTTGTGCTTTTGGAGTCATATTTAAGAATTCTTTGCTCTAAGGTCACAAAAGTTTTTCCTAGAAGTTTTATAGTTTTGGTTTTTCCATTTAGGTCTATGATTCATTTTTGAGCTAACATTTATGTACGGTGTGAGGTAAAGGTTTAATTTTGTTGTTCTTGCATGTGGATATCCAACTGTGCCACCACTGTCCCTTATTTCTAAATGGATACCAGGAACCCATCTCTTAGGATGGTTTATAACCACAATGTGACTCTGACCATCCATTCATCCCCAGATGCCTTAAGTGGAAGAAAAGTCTAACATCGCCTCCAAGGTACCAAGGAGAAAAGTCCCAAGGTCCAGGGTACCTCAACGTGTAAGCCCCGAGCAGGGTCCAAAGCATACCTCCTTCTTCTTAAAGTGACCTGCTCACCGTTTACACTGGGGAAGAGGCAATGATGGATGAGAACTGGGAGGGTGATGAGAATGAAGCAGGATAGTGGCCTCCTAATCGTTGCCTCTCCCTTCCTACCACAAAGCGGGGGAGAGGAGCTGTGGATGATGCCATATAAGCCACCACACTCCATTATCAGTCAGTCAGTCTCTGTCCTTGGTTAATAAAAAGCCCCACCAGCCCCTCGCTATTGGCAGCTAGTATTGGAAGCCGAAGAAAGAGACATTCCATCATCTCTGGATACCTCATCAGGTCCACGTGAGAATCGGATAAACTGATTTTCTCTCTGGGGGCTTGGGCTGCACGCTGACAGAGATGGGGAAATGTAGGCCCTGTGATTGGAGAGCGGGAACACAGACAACAGCTCAGCAGCAGGCCTGCTCATCAGAAAGCTCACAGAACGCTGGCCATCGATTCCCAGGCAATCTAACCCTGCGGCAGACAAAAGGAAAATGCCAGCAGACTCTCTGGCACTCTAAATGTCTGAATTCCCAGACGGGCAATGCTGCCAGAGTGGCTGGCAAGGCTGCCTCTGCCTCCAGGGAGGGCCGCAGACACAGGTGGGAGGTAAACTGAAGCTGTGAGAGCAGCCCTGACAGGAAGTGTAAAGTAAGTGGAGGGATAGTCTGGGAGTCAGATAGCCATGCTCCAGAAACCATACTTTGAAAATATTTCCTGCATCCAACACCTAGTGTTTCTTCCTTCAGAGACCACCAAATGCTCCCAGAAATCTTTCCTAACCTGCCACCTGCTGTTTTCACCTGCTGTACCCATCCAATTCCCAAGAGCTTTTAAAGAATACAGCACACAGAACGGCAACTGTATTCCAGTCTTGGCTTCTTTTGAGCATCTGGCTGAACTGTGTGTGGAGGGCTCTCTCTCCTGGCCTGTGGGTCCCACTTCTCCCTCCCCATCCCACTGCATTCCTGCCGTACTTGCTCCCTCTGATGTAGCTTACGAGTTAAAGAGGTCACATGTAGTAGGAAGGAGGAAAAACTCCCCAAAATGGAAGGATTGGAAAAAGCCTTGGTAATTACTTGGTGCCGTCCCTGCATGTTCAGATGGGGAAACTGATTCCCAGTGGGGAGGTGACTGACCCAAGCCTACAGCATAAGGAGCCGAGACCAGGCCAAGGTCAGTGCCACTGCCTCTACACCACTGACCAGCATCTTCCTAGGTGGGAAACACATTATCAAAGCAGGTGAGTTTTGATAATGAAGTGATATAAGATCTAACTGAAAGTGTTTTGTTCAATAGTGGATGGATAAGAGCATTCCTAAAAGCAGGACCTCTGTTGTACTATTCGATTAATACAAAGTAGATATTTAAGAAATAGAATTAACCCTAAAAGAAAATCATCATATGGTTTTGCATACAAAATCTGGGACTATAAAGTCTGAAAGAAAAAGCTGAAAGTCTACAGAAAATTCTAAACTTGCATTTGCTCAATCATTCATTCATTCATTCGACAAATATCTATTGATTAAAATGCATCATGTGTATTTAAATCTAGGAAATCATTATGATATTTAAAATAAAAATCCTCATTGGTGAACTTTGGAGGATGTAAGGGCCGGCTCATTCTGCAAACTGATAGAATCAAATACTTTTCTGCCTTTATATATCAACTATATCTCAGGGTAACCAAATAATTAATGAAGGTAGGTTCCTCCCTATAAGAGCATTCCAGCTAATATATCCAGAAGGAATGATAGAATTAGAATATTAACATTCTGTAAGCTCTAATGAAACACTGGATCTAGGCAATGACAATCAGCACTTATAACATCACAGAGACAGACACGATGTACCTCCTGATGGAAGAACATAAGATGGAAGTATTCTTTCCAAAAAACAAATCTGAATTGTAATCGAGCCTCTTAAGTCCAATGTACAGGACATGCAGGGGACAGAGAAACAAGTTCAACAACACCACTGGAATGCAATTAGCAAACCTAGACTGTGGGACACTACAAGACAAAATCCCTGGCTTCTTCAACAAGTGGATTTCAAGAACAAAACAAGATAGTTGGGAAAATTATAGATTAAAAAAGAAAGATTTAAAAACTTATAAACAATGGCAATTTAAGGAACTGGTTTGGAGCCCGATTCAAACAAACAAAGAACTATTAAAAAAAAAAAATGAGAACTTTAAAAACTCACAGGATATTTGATGATATTAAGAGATTATTGTAAATTTTTTAGATGTGATAATTATATTATGACTATTTTTTCTAAAGAATTCTTATTTTAGAGTTACACACTGAAATGTGATATCTTGGATTTGCTTCAACATGGGGGAAGAGAGGAAAACAGATATTCCTTGGGCTAATAATTGTTGAAGTTGAGCAATAAGTAGAAGTGGATTCGTTATGCTATTCTCTCTACTTTTCTCTGTGTTTGAAATTTTCCATTAAAAATAAGTTAAAAAGATTTTTTGAGTTCCTACTAGGTGACAGGTACAAAGAATGCAATTGAACCAGACAGAGAATAAAACTATTCTCATGGGACTCGTGGGGCTTCCATTCTAGTGAAGGGAGAGTGGAAGGAACAAACAGACAAATGCATAATTAATAAATGCATAAGAAAATGTCATATATCGATAAATGCTTTGAAGACAATAGAACAGAGAAAATGAGGAGTATAGAGATGGAGAGTATAGAAATGGGGAGTGGAGGGTGCTTTAGACTTTAAGGCTGGCGAAGGTCAGAATCAGTCACACAAAAGATCAGGGGCAATGACTTTCTAGGCAGACGGAATGGGAGAGTGAAAAGCCTCAGGCAGGAAGGATCGTGAACAACAGGGAGGATGGTATGGCTGCAGCTCAGTGGGCCTGGACAGAGCAGAAAGAGACACGTCAGAGTGTAGAGGAGGGTCAGGCCATGAAAGGCCACTATGCCAAGAAATCCCAGAACCTACCTGACGTAGTTCATACCTTGCCAGCGGAGGAGTGCAAGGCAGGTCCCAGCAGCCATGAAGGGCTGGTAAGGTATCTGGTTTTACTAAGAAGGGGAGAGATGCTGGTGGACTGTGCTGGATTCTACAGTAGAGATAGAGCAAAGCAAAGACTGGAACATATTCTCGAGAGAGAGGGCCGATGGGATCTACTGGTGGATTGGAAGCAGGGTTGAAGAAGATATTGAGGAGAGGAATCAAGAACGACCTAACTTTCTTGATTCGACAACTGGATCTTTGGTGGTGCCATTATTGAAATGGTGAAAAGTGAGGAGAAATCGATGAGAAGAAGACAATTTAGAGTTCCATGTGGGTCACACTGAGTTTGAAATGTCTATTAGCCATTCAGAGGAATGTGTCAAGTCATCAGGTATCTATATGATTTTTGAGCTCAGGTCTCGGCTGGAGAAGTCAATTTTGAAGTCATTAGCACATATATGGTATTTAAACCTATGATCCTTTTCACTCATTACCAAAATAAATCACTAAAGGGAGCCTCCGCACCCCGGCCTTTTTGAAGTCAACTCTGGAAATGGAACCTCAAATGAAATGGTGTTGGAACAGAAAGAGGTGTCCAATTGCTTTAAATTTTCAATCTCCAGAGCCCAGCAGGAAAGACTTTGTGCATTCTTGTCCAGCACATTACCTCTTCATATAACTGCACTCGCCTTCATGAACTCTGGGAAGAAGCCACATAAATCTTTCCCCCAACTCAGCATTTTCAAGTCCTACCCTCTTTAAGAATGATTTTTAAAACTCATTTTATTCCCATGAAGGCTTCCTATCCCTCAGACTAGTTGAAAATTATCTTTTCCTCCTCTGAGCTTCCACTGATCTCTATCTACCTTTCTCTGAGATCTTACTTCTTTCAACCTAGTACCGTGGTTACTTGGGCACAGTCACTCTCAGTGAGACTGTGATGTCCCCAAGAGCAGAGACTGTGCTGGCCTCACCTTTGTATTCCAGCGCAGAGGGAATGAACGTTTGAAACCTGGATCTCCTTAGTGGTTGCTCCAGGGAAGCATACCCTGTTGTTGAAGAAGGTTTACAAGCCTTGTGCAATGGCAGAGCCAGATCAGTTCAGCAAAGGAAGATGGGCTGGGGACCAGCCTCCGCCTTTGAGGACGATCCTATGCAAGGAGGTAACTTTGCTTGCCACCAAGGTGTGTGGAAGGAAAGACATAGACCAGATAAACCACTCTCAGACCCACTGGCCACACTTTGTTGTACAACGGCTATAGCACAATGGACACTTGGCCATTTGCATCATTTTTGATAATGTGAAAATCAGAGCTTATGGTCTGTTGTCCCTTTTCATCTATACAGATATAGAATTCCCTTTCCCATGCCCCATATCAACCTCCACCCCTGCCTCATGCAACTCTCAGTTCTGACTTTAGAAATGCAAAATAACGCAAATGTTTATCTAAAACAAACAAAAATGGAGTTAAATAAAATCCAAAAAGGATATATTATACAATTATTATTTAATAAATTATTAATAAGTTGTGCAAGATCTTTTTCCTTCATTATCATCTCCACTCACCCCATTCCAAACTCTTCATAATAATAAGCGAATGACCTAGGCTGATGAAAAGAAGAGGATCACCTCATACAGGGGCCTTGCCAGGCCCTTCCTTACCTCTCTGGGCCTGGGACTCTTTCTCAAACCCCAGGACTCAGAGTCATTGTGGCCTGGTCAGTTCTACTGCCAGTAATGCTGGTGAGTGAGTAAAGCCAGACACACCTAGCTTTTCACCTCCAACATAATTAAAGATCAAAGCCCCACTGGTATGAACTACGTCAGGTAGGTTCTGGGGTTTCTTGGCATAGTGGCCTTTCATTGCTGCCAACGGAGGAGTGCAAGGCAGGTCTAAACATTAGACTAGCCAGACTGACCAGAGTTGCTTTCCATAACCTAGGCCAGCTTGATAGACTTTTTCAGGCTCACTGGAAAGCAAAGCTTACTCTGGAAGGCATAACTCTATGCACCGGGTTAGATAACATCGTGCCTGACTCACACAGCAGCACACGCAGACAGAAGTCCAGTACCATGACCATCATTTCATTCACATTGTTTGAAACGGGCAGCATTCACTTTTTATAATAGCTCTTTCGTAGTTAAACTAATTTGGTAAATGCTACACAGGACATCCCTCTCCTACAGATTCTAGCAGCATGCTCCCAGAAAGGCTTTGGAAAGCCCTGTAGTGAAGAGACCCATTTGTGTTGGATTTAGTATTTCTCAGTCATTTGATCACACAACCATTATCTTTCATATTTCTATGGTATGCACTTGAGGAAGCACTACTCAACACCTCCACAATCAAAGCATTCTAACTTTTTTGGAAACATCGCACTTCAATGGGACTCAAGCAATCATCAGAGTCATTAATACAAGGTCACAAATGTCATGTTATAGTGCAAGAACTGAAGGCTCAGAGTAGTTCAGTAAGTGTCCTAGAATCGCACAGCCGGTTAGAGTAGAAGTAGCAAGGGAACCCAGATCTCTAGAAACCAGGCCATCGCTCAGGGTCTAGGGAGGCATGTATGAGCGAGCATGCCAGGCCTGAGCCTGCAGAACCTGGGGTCAGTCTCAACCTAAACCAGCAAGGCCTTACCCAGCTCTGAAGTCTACTCACAAGCACATCCATGTTCATCTGGCCTTCCGCATCAGAAGACCCAATGCACTTTTTTTGCCCCAGGACGGGCTCTACTGGCCTCTAACTGCTGCGGGAAGTCCTGCTCCAAACTGTCTTCCCTTGGGTTCTAGGTTATTCTCCATTGACTTACAAAAGGCAGACAAACTTTTGGTGACAGAGAATTAGCAGAGAGCCCTTAGAAAACATGCAAAACTGGTAACTCACAAGAGGGTTCGGTTTGGCCCAGCTCAGGGTTTTGCTTTGTTTTTAATTAAAGTGATTGTCCTAACAGAGTGTACTACAAAAATTAACTCAAATGGATGAAAGATCTAAATGTAAGAGCTAAAACTATGAAATTCTTAGGAAAACAAATAGGTATAAATCATTATGATCTTGGACTTAGATAATGGTTTCTTAGGCATCAAAAAGCACAAGTAACAAAAAGAAATAACAGGTAACCTGGATTTCATCAAAATTTTAAACTTTTGTGCTTCGAGGGATACTCTCAATAAAGTTAAAAGGCAACCCACGGAATGAGAGAAAATATTTGCAAATCATATATCTAAGAAGGAACTAGTATTCAGAATATATAAAGAACTCTTACTACTCAATAAAAAGACAAACAACTCAGTTTAAAAATGTGCAAAGGAGTTGAACAGACATTTCTCTGCAACTTTAACAATAGCCCCAATAGGCACATGAAAAGATAATCAACAACATTAGTCATTAGGGAAATGCAAATTAAAACCGCAAAGAGATATCGCTTCACACCCACCAAGATGGCTATAATAAAGAGAGGGACAATAACAAGTGTTAGTGAAGACACGAGAAAACTAGGATCCTTACACATTGCTGGTGGCAATATAAAATGGTGGAGCTGCTTTAGAAAACAGTTTTGCAGTTTTTAAAAAAGTTAAACATAAAGGTAGCATATGACCCAAAATTCTGATTCCAAACCTGAGAGAATTAAAACATAAGTCCGGGCAAAAAATTTACACAAATGATTATTATTGTTCATAATAGCTAAAAAGTAGAAACAACCCAATGTCCACTGACCAATGATTAGATAAACAAAATGTGGCAAAATGTAGCATAAGCAAAATGTGGCATAAACAAAATGTGACCGATGACTAGTTAAACATTATTCAGCTGTATAAAGGAATGAAGTACTAGTACATGCAAGGACATGGATAACCTTGAAAATATTATGCTAAGTGAAAGAAGCTAGGTACAAAAGTCCACATACCGTATCATTTCATTTACGTGAAACGTCCAGAGTAGGCAAATCCATAGAGACAGAAAGCAGATTAGTAGCTATCAGGGGCTGGGTGGCACAAGGCATGGTGACTGCTAACAAGCATGGGTTTCTTTTGGGGGGAGGGTGAAAATGTTCTGGAAGAAGGTAGTGGCGATGGTTGTACAACTTTGTGAACGTACTAAAAAACAAATTAAAGGATGAATTTTATGGTATGTGAACTCTATCTCAATATTGATTGACTGCCAAAGGGCGAGAGAGAATTTACACTAGCACTCCGCCTTCCTCATCAGTATCCCCTCCTTTCTCATAGACATTGTGTCTGAGAATTGGCCTAGACTGCTTCTCAGCTTCTGCATAAGCACACTGAGATACACAGGCACTTGCCCAAGGTCACACCTTAGCAGTGGCAGAGCTAGAACCAGAGCCTATGTTCCCCACGCCTCGGAGCCCCTAAAAGCCTATTCAGTTTCCCTAGGAATTTAAGGCCCTGGGATGCTCTTTGGAGTAAAATATACACTTTGGGTATTTTTGGAGTAAAATATATACTTTTTTTTATGTCTACATTATCACTGCCCTCAACCACTCCCATTACAAAGCAAATATCCATCATACCCAAAACAGTGACTGCAACAGATATTGACAGTGAAGTTGGGAGGCTTGTCAAATTTTGATCCCCCAAACCCCCACAAGGCGCTGCTTGCGCCTCACTTTCTTCTCCCCTGTTACTCCCCTCCTTTCCTCCCTTCTCCATCCCCCTCCTCTCCTATTTTTGAGTTGTTTCAAACAGGTGGGAGTTCACTCCTCATGTAATTGCAAATTGGGAGACCTCTCAGTAATGGGGTGAGCTGCCAGGGATCATCCCTACAGGAGAAAAGTGACCCATGCCATAACATCCCAGATAACACAGTACTTCAGGCACTTGCGGGTGACATCTGAATTCTAAATGTCAGCTTAGTAGCTGTGAAGCAGTAAGTGATTGTGTTCACTCAGAGAGGACTCTTTCTGTAATAAAATTTTTCCTACAGCAGAAGTAAACCTTGTAGAGAAGCTGAATATAAGTTCCCAGTTTTATCACTGAACGCAATTTGGACAGAAAATCTGCTGCCATGGGGACCAACCGGATACACTGCACATAGAAAATGCGTGAAAAGTATTTGCTGATATGATTTGCTTGATAATATTCATCAGGATCATTTCCATGAATTTGAGTGAGGTATCTAGTATAAAAATAAATTGCTTCTCCCAAACCGTTTCCCAAACTATATTCTATAAGATGTCATTAGGCGTTCTGAGGAGAAAAGCTTCCTGTGGTCAAATAAGTTTAGGAGATGCGGAATGGTGGTAAAGACAAGTGAGCAAGGGCACTCTTATTGTGGCTGGACTCTCCTCCTCTCCAGGACATGAAGGGGCCCATTGGCAGAAGGGGAGGGAGTGGGGAGATGAGAAGGGCAGAGCCCACTGCCCTGCCAGGCGGGCCATCATTCCCATTCACAGCACGCCCAGCAGCAGAGCAGCTGGACACCAGCGCTGCACTTCATTCACCTTTCGCCACGTTCATCAAGTGAGATTGAGAGCAGAGGAATGAGGGAGACGCTGAGGCAGACAGAATGCACCAGCACAAACCCAGACCGCGGAGCTCCAGCCCAGCACAGTATGGCTTTTTTTTTTCTTGCTTCTAATATGGCTGGTTCGTTCCTCTCTCTCCCCATCTGTGCCTGTCCACTGCCTGCCTGACTCACTGCTCTCAGGAGCTTGGATGTGGCCCCCCAGGAGTCCCGTCTTGCCTCAGAGAACCCATACCAGCTTTGGAGGGGCTGACTCCTGAACAAAATCCCAATGTTTCAGTATTTGATTGCTCTCTACAGCTGATCAAATGTGATTTTCCAGTTGAAAGAGAAAAATAAGCTCACTAAAAAAAGGGAGTTAAAATGAAGCTAACCTAACAGACAAAGCCAGAGGACAATGCCTGAGCAGGTGGGGGCTCAGCCCTGCTGCCTAGGGTGCTTGGGGCTTTCAGTAAAGGCAGCAGGGACACGATTTTGTGTGTCCCTAAGGACACATGTACACCTGTATATACAGTATATGTGTATGTACAGATATATACATGCATATGATATATGTGCACATATGTCAGGGAATCTGATTTTGAGATTAGAAGATGTGGTCACCATCCTCAGAGAACCTTCAAGGAAGGAAGAGCGACTGAGGCCGTGTGCAATAAGGGGACAGAACCCCTCTAAAGATCTGCACTAGGGAACCAGTACTCAGACTTCTCAGTCCTGCGGAAAGAAAGAAGCAGGAGGGCGCCAGCGAGCATCACAGAGGGAATGACACAGCAGAGACCAGGGTTCTCCACGGATGCGGGAAGGTGGTTTAAAGCATGCATGGGGTTGGGGGTTGAAAGATTCAGGGTCTTGAGGACTTGATAACCCTATTGGCAGGTCACACCAGAACTTTCCCAAAGGAGACAAGACCAATAGAAAAGGAAGAAAGAGAGAATAGAGGAAGAAGAAAGGGGAGACAAGTGGTACTGTCCCCGGAGCAGGGTGCGAAGGAGCCGTCTGGCCTCAGCGCCGGATGCTGAGGGCTCACAGGCCTCTCCCATGGAGCCTGCCCACCATCCTTTTCATCTGTTCCCAGACCCCTTCTGCCTGTGACTTCTTGCTTTTTGGCCCTCTCTCCTATAAACCTTCTTCATCTAGGGACTCCTATTGGAAATGACACTCCAAAGTCATGCTGGGCTGCACGAGGCACGCGTGAAGTCAGGACGCCTTTGAGCCTGCATTGGCTCCTTCCTCAGCCCTTGCCTCCCCTGCTCCTGGGAGCAGAAGCAGCAGGAAGAACGTGACCATGATGTGCAGGGGGTCTGATGGCTTCTTGAAGGCATCCAGTAACCACCCTAAGGCGGGGTGGGGGAGTGTCAATGAGCAGGCCCAGAGGGGATGCCCGGTCTTGCCATTTGGTATTAGTGGATGTCCTTCTCTCAGCCTACATGGGTGGGCACTGAGCAGACCTGGGGAGGGGCAGGGCACCTTAAACAATAGGCACTTTGGCAGGAATCTTCTAGTGTGGCAGCCCTCGAGCTCACATCCTCTTTGCCCCCAGACCCCTCAGGCTCCTTGCTTGAAAGTTTCCCTGCTCCCAGAGCCCAGCCTCCTCCCACACGGCCACCCGGCACTCCCGCCTGTCTGTCTAGGAGGGCTCCAAGAAGCCCCAAGCAGCTCTGTGTGGCAAATGCATTTGGAAGCATGAAATCTGTTGGAAATCTAATGAGACCAGAGTAAAATAGACAGAATTTAACTTCTTTCTCCCAGTTCTGAATTTGATGTTGCCATCTCATGTCTGCTTGGTGGGGCCCTACCTTTGCTCAGAACTGGGAGAAAGAAATTAAATGCCCCAGGGCACGGTCAGCACACCTGAGTGAGTCTTCACAGCAGCTCTAGGGAAATCTGCTGCTGCAGGGGTAAAACAAAGAGCATCACATCAGCTTTGCCTTTGACAGGCCCTTCCAGACAGAGGCTCTAGAGAGTTCAAACACTTGCTGAGGAAGGTGCATTCTGGGAAGAGCTCAGCAGGGCTGATTCATCTAAAAAAGAGGAAGGATGTGGTGTCTGCAGAGCCTCAGCAGCTTGGAAGGCAGAGGTGGCCCAAGGGGATGAGCAGCCTGCAGAAGGGAGCCCCACCCCTGCCAATGCAGTGGGTGCTGGCCCTCTGGGAGCTGCGGAGGCAGCGGGTTCCAGATCTGCAGTGAGAGGCCTGATGCTCCACAGTGCTACGTAAGTTTCCTGGTAGCATGTCACTTAGCACTGGTGGCCCGAGTTCAGAAGTGGACAACATTCATTCTCTGGGCAGTAAGCATCTGATGGGTAAGCTATTGGTGCTAAGGAGGAGGAGACAGGGAAGAGCCGTGGGCCAGGCCAGCAAGTGGTGTGAGGGAGATCCCCAGGTGGAAGAGCCCTATGGGAGCGCTGTGTTTCCTGCTTCCCTATCTTTGGGGCCACAGGACAGGAAGGTGCAAGAATGGAGAGAGTAGGAGCCTCCCTACAGGCTGGAAAGAATGAAACCCATCCTGAGACCTGGGCTGTGGAAGCCTCACCACAGAAATGACGGCAGCCATCCTTTGTGGGCACCTATCAAGTGCCAGGCTGATGCTAGATCTTGCCTGCATGAGCAAAGTCATCCTCGAAGGTGGGCTATGTCACTCGCTAGCTGAGTGGCCATCAGGGATGAGTCCCAGTCACCTAATCTCCTTGTACCTTGGTGTTCCTATCTTAAAAAAATGGGAGTCATGGTACAAATTCTATAAGGATGCTGCAGAAATAACCAGGTAGCGCTTTGCACAGGGGCTGCCCACGGGAGTGCTCGGTAGCTATGAGCCAGCATTATGGTCGAGTTTTTCCTAAAAATGTAGCCCCAAAGGCAGAGGGAGAGTTAGGTACAATATGTTCTTTCAAGTGTTATGCATCATCATTTCATGAAAAGCAGATACAAACCAAATGTCCAACATTACAGAAATTGTTTTGTATATGATATTATACCCAAAGGTAGACAGCCAAATGGACAGCTACTAAAAAGAAGGTTTATGATTTTTATATCAAAATGCTTAGACTAGATTGCTAGGTATGCAATGGCAATAAACTAGATAATGAGGCTACATATTAAAGTAAACATACCAAAATATTAACAGAATTATGGATACTATTTGCCTACTTTTTTTTATTATGGTTAACGTTTCAAATTTTTGACATTAGGCATCTGTTAATTATATAATAAAATACTTGATTTACTTGAACAAAAACGAACATGAGAGCCAGAGATATATTACATAGGATATAAGGCATAAGGAGGCATAAGGGAACAGGATGCACAAGAACAAATGGATGGCTTTGGAAGAAGCTCCTCTAAAATCAGGGAAACACCCAAAAAGGAAAGGATGAAACCCATGCAGAGAAAAATAAAATCGAATGTATAATAAATGTGAGTTTATAAGGAATAAATATGCAGTGTTTGTGGAAACTGTGTTGTGTCTGGAAAAAAGAGCAGTAAGTATGTATATACAATGTAAATCTTTTATAATAAATCTGTGAAGATCTGAGGAGCTAATGTCAGTGCTAGCTCGTACTGTGAGAAGTCTGAAGCCCCCCACGGATGATCAGGATTTCTGATACAACAATAACAGGTTTAGCTGGCCAGGTTCTGAGTCAGCCACGCTACTTCACCTGGGTGTGATACCATCTGATGCCCACTACGGCAGAGGGAAGCAAAATGCTCAACATACGGCACACCCATCCTGACACCTTCTAGTGTCTCCCCAGAGCTCTCTGACTTTTCCTCTCTGCACCAGGCCCTCCAGGTCTCTGAAGACATTGCATCCCATCTTTTGTTCCACTCTCCTTTTGCTCCAGTTCCAAGCCATGCCCCCCTCTTCCGGAACGGACCCAAAATTTAAGGGCTCAAAGATAATCATTTAAGAAGAACCAATTGTGTGCTAGGTGCTGTGCAGGGTGTTGACCTAACAGTGAATGAGACAGGTGTGGTCTCCTAGAGGTTACTTAATATCAAGGTTATCTTGTGCCAGGTCAGACACAGAGTAGGTGTCTCATGCCTCGAATGAACGAGTGGGATAACTTAAACATTATTTACCCACTGTATTGGTCAGAGTTCTCTGGAGAAACAGACCAATAGGTTTGTGTGAGTGTTTGTGTGTGTGTGTAGGAAAAGAAACAGATTTTAAAGAACTGGCTCACACAATTGTGGAAGCTGGCAAGTCTAAAATCTGCAGGATAAGTCAGCAGTCTGAACACCTAGGGAAGAGTTACAACTCAAGTTCAAAGGCAGTCTACTGACAGAATTTCCTTTTCCTTGGGGATTCCAAGTCTCTCTCTTTTTTTTTTTTAAATGTAGGCCTTCAACTGATTGAATGAGGCCCACTCACATTATGAAGGGTAATCTGTTTAATCAAAGTTGACTGATTTAAATGTTAATCTCATCTTTAAAATATCTATACAGAAACACGTAGAATAATGTGTGACCAAATATGTGGATTCTGTGGCCTAGTGAAGTTGACATAATAAATTAACCACCGTACTAATCATACTTCTACAAAGGAAAAAATATCCAATCCTTGGAGACACCATGATTTGGTTACAGAGCTGGCAGAACCTAAACTCAAGTTCAATGCTGTGTTGAAGCAACTTCCTTCTTCCACTCTTCACCTCTTAAATAAAAAGCAAACATTTTTTTTCTTTTTGTCTTTCTCTAACCAGCCTTTTTCTTGAACCCAGAAACCTGATTTCCAGAGCTTATTCAAACTCAGAGACCATCCTAAAGAAGTCATCTATCATTCTGTTCAATTGTCCAGAATATCCCAAAATAGTTAATCAACAAACACCAGAGCTGCACGCACTGTCCCATCGGGCCCATTCCGTGGGTCCAGTGCAGCCTCTAATCTACCATATTTTTACACAACTGCAGTTTGATGTCTGCTGTGACCAGGGCTGAATATTGACCAGTTCTCTCTGCAAGGATCTGGATTTTTTCCATAAATACTCAAATAGGACCAATTCCTGTCTGTTCTAGACAGATTAACTCTATCCTGGCAAAGGTGTGTGTTAAATTAATAGGTTGCTCCACATGAAATTGCTGATATTTGACCTACGGAAACAGCATTTTCATATAGTTGAAGGGAAAATGAGCTCATCTCTTCATGGTCAGACCTCACCTTCCTTGGTATTCTGTTCTCTGTGGAGAGAGAATTTCCACTCCCTCAGTGGACAGGAATGAAAGATGTTGTTATTAAAAACAATCTAAAGTGATTTGAGAAGTGACAGCATCTCTTAGAGCAATGAGGTAATGCATCCAGCCTGCCTTCTCTGCCATTTAACTTCCTGACAGGAGGCACGGAACGTGAACAAATTGATTGTCCTGTACAAAGTCAAGTAAATAAATAGCAATGCTTAATGCAATCATTTTCCATATTGCCTCATCAAAACCCACACAGTCAAAGCCATTTATGAATTACGTAGGTCCCTAACATTGTCATCTTTTTACCGTGTTGCTCTCAAAAATGCCTGCAGGTGGGGAGAAATAGGAGAGCAGGTGCTAATCAATCTTGAAACTATGATAAGAAATGATTTAGAAAGATGACAGCTTGCTCGAACCATTCTTAAATTTTAAGAGGAAACCTGCAAGGGACTAAGCCATTAACAGAATAATAGAAAGGAGGTTTGGGGGTGGGGGTTGTTTATTATCAGGAAATAACTACCTTGGTGTTTTTGTCTTGCTTCAGGTTTTCAAAGAAAAATAAATAAACTATGGAGATAAGTAAAGTGGTTAGGACCCAGGACCAGAGCAAGGGTAGGCTAGAATAAAATGACTCTTCAATCTAGCTTGTTGCAACGATTTCTTATTTCCCTTCCTTTTGGTCATTCTCAAAGTACAGATAACAGAGTCCCAGAACATCAAGGATAGAAAGAAAGACTCTAGATATGATTAGTGTTTGGACATTCGAGTTATTCCATCAGCAACTATGAGTGGACCAGAGGCTCTCAGGCAAATACTCTTGAATGAGGTAACGCTCAAAGAGGCAAGAAGGAGACACTATGCCCTAGTGATCAAGGGCCACACATTCTCCCATGAAAAAGATGGGCCCCAAGAGACAGTGACCACAGCCTTGGTCATTAGTCTATGGTATAATGACAAAAATATGAAAAATGCAATGTTTTAATACAGATACGTTAAATTTTTTTTAATGCCTACAGCACCTGGTCTTCCTAGGTAGTCTCCTATCCAAGTACTAACCAGGCCTGACCCTGCTTAGCTTCTGAGATCAGATGGTTCAGGCTTGTTTAGGGTAGCATGGCCATAGACAAGTTTTTTTAATTGACAGAACTTTCCTTTATTATTATGTTCCTGCTACTTTAGGGGGTGAGGATTAAGGTGTCTTTTCTTCTAAGGGATTAATAGTGGCTATACATGGTTGTTATATTTTCAGTGGCCTCGCAGAAGAGTCACATCTAACCCAAAGGTTAGGTTAAAAAGTCAGTACGTAAGGCAAAATCCTTATAGCCTAATCCTTGAAAATCTCTCCATTAACCATTCCATGATGGCTTCCATGTATCCTCATATCACTCCCTCTAATTTGTTCTTAGTCAATGCCTTATATCAATTTGAATGCAAATAACAGAAAACTCACTACACATGAACTTAAACTCCAAAGGGAATGCAGTGGTTGTGAAGGTTAAAAGGGCAGAGGGAATCAGTTTCACTCCCAGGGTGAGGCCCCTCTGGTGCTTGTCCCGGAGTACCACTGGAAGCTCACAGCAGAACAACACAGTGGACTCAAGTTTCCAACCAGGAAGGGCACTCGGAGCACACAGTTCAAAGGTCCAAAAGTTAGTCCTTGAGTCCTGAATTTCTCGAAGGCAGAAGGCATGTATTGCCTCTGTCCCCATATCAGACCTGTCACAAAATTGGTGCTCAGGACTATTTAATGCATGAATGAATGAATGAATGAATGGCCAAATGTTCACTCTTCTCTGATCACATGTCGTGAGGGGTTTTAAAACATGTTCCCCAAAGTATCTGACACTCCTCCCACCAAGAGGTGCTGTCTATGTCTCCTCCCTTAAATCTAGGCTTATGGTTGTTTGATGAGTAGAATATGATGGAAGCTCTGCTGTGCCTGCTTCCAGGCTGAGGACTTAAGAAACCCCTGGCTGCTTTCAATTCCTGTCTCTTGGGATGCTCCCTCATAGAACCCAGCCATCATGCTGTAAGGAAGCCCAGGGTTCATGGGGAGGAAAGGTGTTTTCTGGATGCCAGCCCCAGCTGAGTTCTCAGTCGAAAGCTACCATCAACCATCAGATCTATACTTGCAGGAGCCTTTCCAATGATTCCAGCCCAGCATCATCCAATTGTAACAGTGTAAGATGAGGTCAGCAAGACATGCCCAGCTGATCCCAGCAAAGTCCTATAACTGTGAGAAATAGTGGTGAAATGATTGTTGTTTTTAGCCAATACATTTGTTATACAACAGATAAAGCACATTATGTGGTTTAGAGATGTAATCTGAGTCAAAGATTCAAACAAGGAGATGCTTTCCAAGATAGGCAAAGATCTTCATGGGTAGGCCCCTCTTTCACTCAGTTGCTGAAAGCTGAGTGCAGCCCAGTGGTGAGGGAGGAGGAACATGCTTGTAGACAAGTATAGACAGGGCATGCTTGTAGACAAGGCTGCTCTATTTAGATCCCAAAAGAGTCAGTGGAGCATGATGGCCAGAGGCCAAGTAGCAGAAGATGGCCCACTTCTGAGCCTGTGAGGAAGCATCCATAAGGGCTAGCACACCAGCTCTACAGGTCCCCACACCTTGTGTACTTAGCAACCAAAACTCACAGAGGAAGGAAGCATGAGTGAACTGACTGCTGGTTGTACATTTGAACTGTTCCACCATCTCCTGGGACAGACACTCATGTGTGGAAGCACAAAGCTAGATGATGCAGAAGCCATGACTGCTCCATAATCCAAGGTCCCTCAGCTTTGGTGTGAGGCTGTGGGCCCAGGAACAATGCCCACTACCCACCAAATGTGAATAGATCCGAAGTGGTGGGTGTGGTCACCAAGTGGCTACTCTGCCCCCGTATGTCCCATCACATCTGCTTCAAACCTAGGGTCATGGGCCCTTGGTGAGAGGAGAGCCTTTCTAAGACTTGAAGGAAGACTCGAAGGATAGACTAAAGGAGGCTTCTCCCCCGAGAGCTCAATCTGTAGTCATGCCCACCCTCTCCAGAGCCCTTGCTCTTGCCCTTCACTGACCCTTAAAGAGAACAAGCTTCAGTTTCCGCATGCTTCCTCTTGGAGGAATCACTCCACCGTCTAGTTCTTCACCTTGTCGATGTAGTTTGCTATCTGCTGTCTCCATTGCCTTTTCACTCCCTCAGTAACCCTCGAATATCCATCTCTCATCTAGAAGCACTGATGACATTTGGGACCAAATAATTTTTTGTTGTAAGGTGTAGTCCTATGCATTACAGAATGTTTAACAGTCTCACCTCTACCCACTATTTGCCCCTATACTCTCCAGTTTTGATAACCAAAGACAAATGTTCCCCAGGGAGAAAGAGGGAACAATTGCCTATGTTAAAGAATCACTGTCTAGAGTAAAAAGAGGCTTCCACAAAGGTGTGAATAAATGTTTGTTACGAGAAAGACCAAATGAATGGGGGAAATGAATGAATGAATCATGAATGGAGTGAGTGAATGAATCAATGCACTGGAGAGGAAGTATACTGCCCCTGGGAGCTCTGGGTACCTAAAACTGAGGGCTGCCAGCAAGGAAGCAGTTAATGAGTCTGCCAGTCCTACTGAGGTCCTGAATCCTCAATAGCCTTTTGCTAGCTATGCAGTTTGATGCATTTCCAATTAACAAGAAGACCTGCAGATGCCAATGGACCCGTAATAGGGTCACAGGAATGGGGATTCTGATAAGCCAGGCTGAAGAGCGTGACACAGGAAGCTCAAGCACCTCTCTGCCAATATGCTGATTCATTCTCTTTGTCAAGCTGCAATTTGGAATGACAGTTTCTCACCTTCTGTTTCCCCAGCTGCCATCTGCAAAGGGTACTTGCTCTAATTTGCCTAGCATTTCTCCTCTCTTGACCTTTCTCTAAGCTATAGGTTCTCTTCCACTCTCTTCCTCCATCAAAATCTTTTTTGGAGTTCACTGGACTGCTGTGTGCTGTGCCTCATTAAGGTAGGACCAACCAGTGAACCTTTGGGCTAAAGATCAACAGACTTTTCAATTGAAGGATTACCTAATCCTTGAAAATCTCTCCATTAACCATTCCATGATGGCTTCCATGTATCCTCATATCACTCCCTCTAATTTGTTCTTAGTCAATGCCTTATATCAATTTGAATGCAAATAACAGAAAACTCACTACACATGAACTTAAACTCCAAAGGGAATGCAGTGGTTGTGAAGGTTAAAAGGGCAGAGGGAATCAGTTTCACTCCCAGGGTGAGGCCCCTCTGGTGCTTGTCCCGGAGTACCACTGGAAGCTCACAGCAGAACAACACAGTGGACTCAAGTTTCCAACCAGGAAGGGCACTCGGAGCACACAGTTCAAAGGTCCAAAAGTTAGTCCTTGAGTCCTGAATTTCTCAAAGGCAGAAGGCATGTATTGCCTCTGTCCCCATATCAGACCTGTCACAAAATTGGTGCTCAGGACTATTTAATGCATGAATGAATGAATGAATGGCCAAATGTTCACTCTTCTCTGATCACATGTCGTGAGGGGTTTTAAAACATGTTCCCCAAAGTATCTGACACTCCTCCCACCAAGAGGTGCTGTCTATGTCTCCTCCCTTAAATCTAGGCTTATGGTTGTTTGATGAGTAGAATATGATGGAAGCTCTGCTGTGCCTGCTTCCAGGCTGAGGACTTAAGAAACCCCTGGCTGCTTTCAATTCCTGTCTCTTGGGATGCTCCCTCATAGAACCCAGCCATCATGCTGTAAGGAAGCCCAGGGTTCATGGGGAGGAAAGGTGTTTTCTGGATGCCAGCCCCAGCTGAGTTCTCAGTCGAAAGCTACCATCAACCATCAGATCTATACTTGCAGGAGCCTTTCCAATGATTCCAGCCCAGCATCATCCAATTGTAACAGTATAAGATGAGGTCAGCAAGACATGCCCAGCTGATCCCAGCAAAGTCCTATAACTGTGAGAAATAGTGGTGAAATGATTGTTGTTTTTAGCCAATACATTTGTTATACAACAGATAAAGCACATTATGTGGTTTAGAGATGTAATCTGAGTCAAAGATTCAAACAAGGAGATGCTTTCCAAGATAGGCAAAGATCTTCATGGGTAGGCCCCTCTTTCACTCAGTTGCTGAAAGCTGAGTGCAGCCCAGTGGTGAGGGAGGAGGAACATGCTTGTAGACAAGTATAGACAGGGCATGCTTGTAGACAAGGCTGCTCTATTTAGATCCCAAAAGAGTCAGTGGAGCATGATGGCCAGAGGCCAAGTAGCAGAAGATGGCCCACTTCTGAGCCTGTGAGGAAGCATCCATAAGGGCTAGCACACCAGCTCTACAGGTCCCCACACCTTGTGTACTTAGCAACCAAAACTCACAGAGGAAGGAAGCATGAGTGAACTGACTGCTGGTTGTACATTTGAACTGTTCCACCATCTCCTGGGACAGACACTCATGTGTGGAAGCACAAAGCTAGATGATGCAGAAGCCATGACTGCTCCATAATCCAAGGTCCCTCAGCTTTGGTGTGAGGCTGTGGGCCCAGGAACAATGCCCACTACCCACCAAATGTGAATAGATCCGAAGTGGTGGGTGTGGTCACCAAGTGGCTACTCTGCCCCCGTATGTCCCATCACATCTGCTTCAAACCTAGGGTCATGGGCCCTTGGTGAGAGGAGAGCCTTTCTAAGACTTGAAGGAAGACTCGAAGGATAGACTAAAGGAGGCTTCTCCCCCGAGAGCTCAATCTGTAGTCATGCCCACCCTCTCCAGAGCCCTTGCTCTTGCCCTTCACTGACCCTTAAAGAGAACAAGCTTCAGTTTCCGCATGCTTCCTCTTGGAGGAATCACTCCACCGTCTAGTTCTTCACCTTGTCGATGTAGTTTGCTATCTGCTGTCTCCATTGCCTTTTCACTCCCTCAGTAACCCTCGAATATCCATCTCTCATCTAGAAGCACTGATGACATTTGGGACCAAATAATTTTTTGTTGTAAGGTGTAGTCCTATGCATTACAGAATGTTTAACAGTCTCACCTCTACCCACTATTTGCCCCTATACTCTCCAGTTTTGATAACCAAAGACAAATGTTCCCCAGGGAGAAAGAGGGAACAATTGCCTATGTTAAAGAACCACTGTCTAGAGTAAAAAGAGGCTTCCGCAAAGGTGTGAATAAATGTTTGTTATGAGAAAGACCAAATGAATGGGGGAAATGAATGAATGAATCATGAATGGAGTGAGTGAATGAATCAATGCACTGGAGAGGAAGTATACTGCCCCTGGGAGCTCTGGGTACCTAAAACTGAGGGCTGCCAGCAAGGAAGCAGTTAATGAGTCTGCCAGTCCTACTGAGGTCCTGAATCCTCAATAGCCTTTTGCTAGCTATGCAGTTTGATGCATTTCCAATTAACAAGAAGACCTGCAGATGCCAATGGACCCGTAATAGGGTCACAGGAATGGGGATTCTGATAAGCCAGGCTGAAGAGCGTGACACAGGAAGCTCAAGCACCTCTCTGCCAATATGCTGATTCATTCTCTTTGTCAAGCTGCAATTTGGAATGACAGTTTCTCACCTTCTGTTTCCCTAGCTGCCATCTGCAAAGGGTACTTGCTCTAATTTGCCTAGCATTTCTCCTCTCTTGACCTTTCTCTAAGCTATAGGTTCTCTTTCACTCTCTTCCTCCATCAAAATCTTTTTTGGAGTTCACTGGACTGCTGTGTGCTGTGCCTCGTTAAGGTAGGACCAACCAGTGAACCTTTGGGCTAAAGATCAACAGACTTTTCAATTGAAGGATTAATGCTTTAGACCAGAAATTAAATAACTTATTCAAATTATAAAGATACCGGTGGGGGGCGGGGGGTGGAGAAAATATAGATGAGAATCAAGTCTCTTGGATGGCAGAGTCTAAGGTCATCACCTAACATCATTTCAGGTAACTCTGTGGGCCAATGGATCTCACGTTTATAGCTGAAGAGAAAATCTAACATTTATTATTCCATTCATTAACTATTTACCAAATATCTACCACCTGCCCTGCCATGTGCTAGTTGCTGGGGATACAAAAAAATAAGAAGCCGTCTTCACTGAGCTCACATATTTAGCAAAGGAAAGAGGCACACATACGAATAATTACAATAAAACGTAGGTAGTACTATAGTTTGGAAAGAACAAAGCATTTGCTAGAGCAGCAGTTCTCAATTTTTTTTTGGTCCTAGGGTCCCTTTACATTCTTAAAAATTATTGAGAACCTCAATAATAAATTCATTACATTTAACACAAATAACTATATTTTCGACAAAAAAAAAAAAAGAGAGGACTGGCATTGCTTTATGGTTTTGCAAATCTCTTTATGTTTGGCTCGACAGAAGACAGCTGGATCCACACTTCTGCTTCTGCTTCAGTGTGATGTAGTATGTCATTTTGGTTGAAGTACATAAATAAAACCCACATGACACAGATATGCAGTTGGAAAAAGGAAAGGCATTATAGCAACCTTGTCAGGTAATTGAGGATATTCTTTAATACTACACCAAAACTCAATATGCATACTTGCAAAGTGGAATCTTAAACTGAATCAATGGATTTTGCAATAGCGTTATGTTAAAATACATTCATTTATTTTGAATTATTCATGGAACTTTACCAATGTTTGGCTTGGCCACATCATGTATTGGTCAATATGGCAACTTGCTAGTACACGGAGTCGTGCAGATCTTCCAAATGTTGACACATTACATCACACATTATCAAAAAACTACATTCATAGTCAAGTTTCAGAAAGCTGTCAAGTTTTCCAAAACTCTAATTTTCACTTGAAACTCAAATTTTATCACTAGTAACCAATACGTTTAGTCATCTTCCTTGGAATGGTAGTCTCACTCTTTATATTTTCAAGAAAATATCTGCCAAATATTTAAGTCTGAATAGTCATAATTTGTGTGTCTGTTGTTCTTTCAAGTAACAAATAACATTCTTTGAAAAAATGGCTAGTTCAACTTGCAACTCAAATAATCACATGAATGCTTTTCCCTGAGAAAACATGATACTTCAGTATGCAGCAAAAGTGTTCTATTTGAACTTACCATTTCATCACACTGAATGTTAAAAGACCATGTATTCATAGATTAAGAGGTAACAAAATTAGTAACATTTACTACTTCATAAAAGACATTGTTAAATGAAACTGGCATTGTTTTTGTTTGCTTGCTTGTTTGTTTTCTTTTCTTTTCTTTTCAGTGACTGTTGGTAAAGCACAGAATGACCACTAGTACACGCTTTGTAGTTTACCTGACTACAAAGCCAGTATTCTTAATTCTGCTAAGGCAAGAACTAAGAATACTGGCTTTGTAGTCAGGTAGATCCAAGTTTTATCCACTCTTCACACAAATATAAACACAGTGAAATAAGCAGATGGCATGTAATTTTTACTATGAACATAGTTCTGACTTTGAAGGATCTCCTGGGGTTTCGTGGAACACACTTTTGAGAACCTCTGTACTATGGTAGTATGAAACTCTTCAGTATTTCTCAAGCAATCCTGGACAACTATCTATTGCTTCTGAGATTAAATACATGAATAACAAAGAAAATACAAAAGGTGAAAATGTAGAGAGAGAAATATTTCAGGAAAGATAAAGTCTATACATTAATGCATAAGCTCAGAATATAGTTGAATTAAGCAGGTAGCTTAATTTAGCTTAGAAGACATCACTTTAAAAACAACCAAATGTGTTAAAACATTACAGACCTAATTAATATGTTTTCTCATAATAATCGGTAGTATTTATTAAACATTTACTAAAGGACAGACATTGTGCTGAGATCTTTGCTTATGTTAATTTGTTTGATCTTTCCAACAACCCTATGAAACAAATATAATTACCTCCATTTACAGGCCAAGAAACTAAGACTCAGAGGGGTGAAGTAATGTACCTCCATATTAAACATTAGTAAATAAGAAAGCAGAACTGCGATTGCAAACTTGGCTCTGTCTGAACAGGAAGCCGGCATTCTTAGCCTCTCTACTCTGCAGCATCTTGGGCATGGCCAATTGCACAGGCTGAGCTGTTACTCTGCTGCTTGCTGAGGGCTAGATGCCAGCCTGTATCCATGGGGACTGGTCCCTCAGGACAGAAGCAGGCATAGCTGCTCTTCTCCAGGAAAGCATGGCTCTGCCACATTTCTGACCCCTCAGGAGACGGTCTTGCTTTCCAACGACTTCCACTCTCTGTATTTGTTATAGTAGCAACAGCAGCACCAAACTCCCCATAAACCATCAGGCCCTCCACCACTACCACACTTGGGACATATACAGAAATGTCTGCCTATTGACATCCTGGGGAGCAGCAATAAATATAGGCGGATCTCTTTTTTTTTTTTTAATTAGTGGTTTGAAAGTGAGACAAATTCAGTTTTAATTAAAATCCATTCCCTAATAAATTATACAAAATCTACCTTCCAGTCCATGACTGTCCTACTCAGTCTCAGTGCAAGCCCCACCCTGACAGTCGGCCTGAGAAGAGCAGAGTTCTGGGGAGACACCCTGGGCAGGGTTGACACAAGATCACTCAAAAGCCAACATGCCCCGTCCTCAGTGCACCCACCTCACCGTCCTCTTCCTATCCCAGGCTTTGAGCAACAAGCAGCTCAGCTTCTCTCCCCTTTTTTTCTCCCCAAGTCCTAACTCAAGAAAGGACCTGAGGAGCACAGTCTGAAGTACAAGGGACCAACCAGCACAGTCTGAAGTACAAAGGACCTCAAGCATCATCCATGCCAGAGGCCGCTGGATTTCTATGGATGTAAAAGGCTTCCTCCAAGGAATGCATCTTGAGAATTTCTGATATGTAGATGGCGCAGGACCTTCCATGGGACAGGGAAGGGGGTTCTCAAGATATCTCAAACCGGACATGGGGATAGATGCCTCCCCAGATGAGGAAGTCAGCAAGGCCATCTCCTGACAGGCAAGTCAGAGGAGATGGAGTGGACAGGCAGGGGGAGGAAGAAGGAGCCCCGACTCCGGGAGAGTCTGTACTCCAGGCTTTGGCCCCTGGGAGGCCCAGACCCATAAGCATACCTCACAGAGGTTTCAAACACTGAGATAGATATTTGGGCACCAGAGACAGCCCCGTTCTATCCTTGATTGAGCCTGAACCTGGCTTACTGACACTTAAAAGATTAAAGAGAAAAGTATTCAACTGTACTGGGAGGTTCAGATATTCCATATTCTTTGTGCTATGAGAGTAGGATATAAACAAGAAAATAAAATCCCTAGAGTTAACGTGTTTAACTCCAATTCAATAATCTAGCATTTGCTCTTTGGTGTGGGGAGCTGTTTATATGCTTAAAGAAGGGGCATTAGGGGATGAGTCATGAGGCTTCTCTTGATCAGTTGAAGAATGTGCTTGCTGTTTGAACAGACCGCATAATAAAGCAGCATCTTGCCTACCTGGGGCCACTGGCCTTGGTGCAAGTGAATTCCATGAGAGGAAACAATTAGCCCAGTGAAGCTGCCTTATAGACTCAGCAAACTCAGCAAACCTCAGCTCAGTGAGCAAGACCCTACCTTAACTGCAGGAGGGCACTGTCCTCAGCTAGGGCTGCTGGATTCAGCAAAGACAATACAAAATGCCCAGTTGAATTTGAATTTCAGGCAAATAACAGATAATTTTTTATGTGTAAATATGTCCCAAATATTGCATGGGGCATACTAACGTTGAAAAATTATTCTTCGTGAGAAGTCCATTTGGAACACACTGATACTAAAATAAATTATTCATTGGTATCTAAAATTTGAATTAACTGGTCATCTATATTTTATCTGGTCACTCTATCCTCATCATCTCAAATCTTGGGTTTCAAACTTTCACCTTCTTGACCAGGATAGCTGGCAGCCTGGAGTTTCCTTTTCCTTTTCAAGGGGTGGCGGTGCGGGGGTGGAGGGGAGCTGCCCAAGGCTTTGAGGGGAGGATAAAACCAAGGATTCTTTAAGCGAGACTAGTTGGAATACTTGCACTTAAGAAACCCCATTTGAGGCAATAGCTCTACAAGAAGGTAAAGATCCCAGCATCAAAGTTTGTGTTTCCACAGCCACAGAAGCTCCCAGGTATTTCTTGCTTCTCAACATCCAGAGGTTCTGGGCCACACAAGTAAACTCCAGGGGTACCACACTGTGGTATGGGGGAAGGGAGGGGGAATGAGAGTGCCAGGAACTATTCTCTCCAGGACAAAGACAAGGAGGGAAGAAATTAGAGTTGTATCTACAGAGTTTTAAGGAGTTTGACCAACACACCCATAGCTACCTACTGAAGAGTGGGTGCAGAAACACAGGGAAGGGGTCTGAGGCAGTGGGATATATCCCTTACCAGGAGGGAATATTTCTCCATAAAAGAAATCCCCTCTGAGGAGATTCATTAAGTAAAGCCCCAGTTGAGCCATTCCTAAGGGGCTGCAGGCCTTCTGTAGCTGGACATTCACTAATCCCCATAAAATTCCAATGTCTTACCAAGTGGAAGGAATTACAGATGTAAAATTATTATCAGGAGGATTCAGGCAGATTTCTCACTGTCCAATTCCTCTGTCTCCTCCTCCTTCTTGTCATGTTATTAAGAATAATGCCTTGCACATATAGAGTGTTTCACAGTTTAGAAAGAGCTTTCCTGTACACTATCCATGAGGCGGGGCAGTACAGCGACCTGCCTGGGCTGTGACATGACACCCTGAGCCTCTACAGCTCCTGCTTTAGGGCGCCTTACAGCCATGTTCACTGGACTGAACGCCCTCAGCCTCAATCCCTTCTCCTTCTCTTTGACACATGCACACAAGTGTATGCTTGTAGATGCTGATGTGTCTCCTCCATAAACCCAGTGTTGCTCCTGTACTCCGGCAGGTCAGGTCATGGGCCTTCAGCTCACCAAATGCCACCCAGACTCAGGGCTCAAAGTTGGTGGGTGGCCTTTCCCTATCAACACCACAGGTCCCCAAGAGAATGAGTTAGGCAGTTCTCAGGACATCATACTGCAGGTGTGGGAGCTATTTCTAAGACACTCCTGCTTGAAGGAATTCTGGTTTCCAAAAAAAAATTCAAAGACTACCTTGAATTTATTCCACACCTACTATATGCCAAACACTTTGTATCTCAACATGATGAATGTTTCACAAATCTTCTGGAGGGAAAGTAGTGTTACCCCAATCGGGTAGATGTTGGAACTAAGGTTCAGAGAAGGTGGCAGAGTTGGGATTCAAAGCCTGGAAGTCTGACTCCAAACTCATATTTTTATTATTTATAAGGATTTTGTCCATAAG
This sequence comes from Pteropus vampyrus, assembly GCF_000151845.1. Taxonomy (NCBI): domain Eukaryota; kingdom Metazoa; phylum Chordata; class Mammalia; order Chiroptera; family Pteropodidae; genus Pteropus; species Pteropus vampyrus. The sequence goes on along the minus strand of NW_011889001.1, from coordinate 482,152 downwards.
GAATTCAGACTGAGTTTGGTGGACTAATTCAGCTCCTTGTAACATTGACCAAGGTCCCTCAGTGGTATTCAGCTGGTGGCTGGACTGGGCCAGAAGGTCCAAGATGGCCTCGCTCACCTGCCTGGCACCTTGACAGGACTGGCTGGCAGACTGGGCTCAGCTGGGCCCTGTAGTGTCAGGGTTTCTCCATGTACTTTCTATAGCAGGGTAATTGGACTCCCTATGTGGCAGCTCAGAGGACCAAGTGTTTCTTTTGACATACTCTATTGGTCAAAGTAGTCGCAGGCCAGTCCAGATTCAAGGGGAGGAAAAAATGGACCCCATCTCTCTAAAGGATGAATATAAAGAATTTGTCGTCATCTGTGTTCCACTGAAGGTAATAAGTAAATTCACAGATGTTATTTTGGCCAGGAGGATTTGGCCAGGCTATCCCCCTGGAGCTACAAATGGCCAATTATCCCTCCTGCCTTATTCTAATGAGGGTAAAGGGAGGAGCGTGCTGGCAAAAAGGGGACACACCAGAGCTCTGTGACAAGGCTACATGTTCCTAGGGCTACTGGGCTGGGGATCTGGTGGGTGCAAACAATGATCATGACAAAAAAGGAGTAAGGCTTGATAAGGGACATACCAAAAAAAAGTATTCTTACATTGACTGCAGAATTCCTGTAACTTTTCTTCATCAATCATCTAACCAGTTAAAAGCTAACGAGCCAGAGCAAATGTGGCCTGATAAAATCTACCATTCAAGCAACAGAGATTAATTAATACCCACTCCATGCAGACATCACAGGACCTCTTGACTTGCTCAATAAGGAGACTGTTTTCCAAAGGAGACCTGAGATACAGTGCAACATTTTAGCTGGTTCATTTACTCTTCTTCAACTAAAAGTGCAAAAGATCCACTCTACAGAAACCAGCATTGATGAGGGTTGGGAATGGATGAGAAATAGATGCTGTCCTGAGCAAGTCACCTAAACTCTCTAAACCTCAGTTTCCTCTCATATGAAATGGACTCAATCTATTGATTTCTAACCCCCTTCCAACATTTGTATGTTGTGAACCAGCGTCAATGACCTTTAAAAGCCCAATGCATGCATAACCATTAATTTTCTCTCCTACCTAATAAGTGCCTTTTTGCACAAAACTTTTATCCTCAAGGTACATCATCCTGAGGGTTTGAACCTTTTCCAGTTTTCAAGGCCAAGACTACAGAGGATTTTATCGAATCCTCCCCAGAGGCCAGAGCCTCATCCCCCTGTTCATCTTGTCTCATGGAGATTAGAAACAAAGAGCAGACTTTTCATTTTCTGTGTGCATCTGGGGTAAGAAGATTGAGCTTCAGAGTTATTTGCTGCACTGAAAACCCTCTACTTTGCTTCTGGGCCTGAGCAGTTACTTTAGCTCTTCAGCATGTGCTGATTCTCTCATTAAGGGGCAGGTGTGAGGGTGGCCGCATCCCAGCTCAGGATGCTCCCCATGCCTTGAGCATGTCTGATTCCAGAATAACCCATCCATCTTCTCCATAGTCCAGCTATTATCCCAGAGCTCTAGTCCCACCCACATAGCCTGGCATGCAGCTGCCTGAATCAGTCAATCAGGGGAGCAGAAGCCTGTCCTAATGGCCAATCACAACTGCTTGTCAAGCCCTGCTGCCTGTTTTTGTAAATCTCCATAGCCCTGGATCCCGGCCACTTCAGTCCATTGTTATACCTTTCTGCAGATCCTAACTGCGGCTTCCACATATGAATTTCCTGGCCGGGCTGCCTGTTGTCAGCACAGCCTGCTATTCTAGAAGTCTTCTAAATAAGCACAAAGACCCTATTGACCAGAGAAGTTAAGGCACCAATCCCAAGTTCAGACAAGCTTCCAGGGAAAGAAGAAGGCCAGGACACCCACAAGTTATACTGTCATGGTGGCTGAGTTAGGAGGCACTTCCACGGGTCTGAAAGGTAGAACTAGTGGTGAAGGCAACAGAACCTGAGGGGTACAAGCCTGCAGGGCACACACATCTCTCTCTGTCTCAGGGCATAGCAACCTGTACATGGTAGCATACTCACATGTAGGAATGGCACAGTAAGTAAATCAGTGAGGGGCCTGCTGACCTCACAAGCCATAAAGACCTGACCTCTCCATCCTGACCAGTTTAGTCAGGCATGTTCCAATTCCACCATGTTCTTAATTATTATCTCCCTGGCCAATTCAAGCAAGGCCTTGCATCTTGGTTGGCTTGGCCTCAGTCCTTTCTGGCACTATTTACCTACCCTTTAGGTATAATATGGATCTGAGGCTCTAGTCCTTTAGAGGCAGTGTCCATTGGCCTCACCAAGCTATTTGTACTGACAGTTTTGTCTACCTTCCCTACACAACTGTGGTGGTCAGGAGGAGCTTCTCACTTGTGTCCTCAGCATTTAGTCCCAGGCCTTGCATCCACTGGAAAGTACTCAGTGGCTGTATGTGGTATCAGTGAATGGATAGAGAGATGAGTAGATGGACAGGAAGATGAATGGAGAGAGATCAGTGAATGTTGGCTTCTAAGGGAATTTCCATGTACTCGTGCTCTTCCCTTCTTCAAACCTATGGACCTGGCCAGACCGGATACTTTGACAAGTCCCATGACCCAGCCTCCCTTAGGGACCACTTGTCTCTTCTGGTGGTATAGCAGAGAGCGCTGGCATATTACAGAGAAGCCTTCACACGGGCCAGTCATCTGACCCCTGCCACAAGCTCAGATGCTTTGGAATAATCTATGATTCATGCATCATGCAAGGATGTCTGTGGTGGCAAGAGATGCTGAAATAGTATCTCCAGGCCAATGGACACTCGGTCTCCAGCCCAGCCTTCACCAGCAACAGAAGCCAGACCCATGGAATGGGTGTGAGAGTGGCCATGCTGGTGAGCAGGAGGGTTCTACTGGAAGACCAGGCCCGAACACAGACTCTGCTGGATTTCAACATCTTTCTCTAATTACCCAAGGTTGTGCTCCGTAGTGGGTACTTTAAGAATAAAAGACTCTCTAATTAAAGGTAATTCACTTCCCCAATTCCATTTACCATTGCTTGTAATTATCGTAAACACTGTCTTGGAATAAGAGAATTTTCTTCTTCTTCTTCTTTTTTTTTCCCCTGTGCAATTCTAGCTTTCCATTCTGTAGAATTAGGCAGCAAAATCCCAACTCCATGGCTAAGAAGCCAGTCTCTCTCGGTGGAAAAGGACAGAGGACAAGGCCTTGTGGATAAGAGAAACCACCGACCTTAACAGGGTGACTGCAGGTTTCTCTGTAGCCTCCCCAAGGAGAGATAGAAGCAGGAGGGCAAGGGAAAGAAAAGGGTTTTGGTACAACTCAAGCCCACTCTATGTGAACAGCAGAACCCTAGGGCTGAAGCCATGTGGTTCCAAACCACAGTAGGGTTAGAAGAATGAGCTCAGAATGTGGCCATGGAAATGGCTCTGAGCTGGCAGCCAGCAGGGGTTATGCCCACAGGAAGATCCCTCCTACCTGAATAGTGTATGAGCACTCAGCCTCCTCCCCAGCCTTCAATCAATACTCAAAGATTCTCTCTGTTCTTCATTAGCTCCACTAGGCAGCCTCCTTGTCAGCTGTCCTCCTTCCTTCTGGCCCTAAGTCCTACTCAGGTCCCATAGGCAGGGTCCATCCCTTACAGTCCCCTCCAGGAGAAGCTTTGAAAGTTCTCAGGAGGTGAGAGAGAAGTTGCACTTACAAGCCAGCTGCAAGGACTTCCCACTTGTTTGCACATTCACAAGCCTCCCTCTAGTGACCTTAAAAAGTACCTGCTGCCAGGAGCCACAATAGCCACCTTGATAGGATCACCTGAGTTTGCATGCAGGGCCTCTCTGGGCTAAGCCATGAGGTAGGATTTGTTTGGGGTTCTTGTGGCTATCTCTTGGGGACCAAGCCTTGTCTAGGCACTAAAGCTATCATTTCACCCCAATCTACCTCCCTAGCTTCCTGCATGGGGTTTCAGCCTCCAATCCTCCCCCCTGGGACAGACAGAACCTCCTCTCATTGCCTTCAGAACCTGGCTACAGATGCAGTTGGGAGCTTGCAGCCCTGCCACACGATTATCAGATCGAGTCTTCTGTGCTGCGCAGGAGCTTCCCCTGTGAGATCTTTCCTGGCAGATCTGGCTGAACTTCCCAGTCCTCCTGCCCCTTGCCCTCCCCAGACAGGAGGTGCATATTTTATCTCCAGCAGACCATGAAGGTCTGAAGGAGGCAGGCGGATGGATTTATCAGAGACATAACTATACAGTTGAAATTGTGTCAATATATCTTTGCATAGTGGATTCTGAAGGATGTCCCCTATTTCTCTGCTAAATCATATACACTTAAAGTCCCCAAATGTCTAAATATATATTTATCCAGTAAATCAGCACAGCTTTGAAGTGGCTCATTTCTTTCCTGCAGAAATATAGGATACAGTTGCTAACCTTGTTTTTCTTTCCCTCTTCAAGTTAAAAAAAAAAAGAGCGGAGAAATGAAATTCTGAATAATGAATGTTTAAATATTGACGAAGGTTTGACACTAATGGTGTGAGGGAGAGCGTGCAGCACAATGCCTCCTCTGCAGCAGGACCTACAAAGGGAGGCATTTTGCTAGAACCTTTCAGGCCCCTTCCAGCAACTAAATTCTCTGAATCTGTGACACACTGTTGAGAGCTCAGGGGGCCGAGGCAGAGCATACTGGACTTGGGTGGAATCTTCCTGATGCAACAGGAAAGGGCTGGTGACTTATTAGTCTTCATTTCCTGATTCCCTCTCAACAAATTTGCAAACAATTTATTCAGAAATAGCAGTTCCTCATTTTTTAAGGATACTATCCTGACTCTACCTATCTCTCATCTTCCAAGGAGGATATTACAACCCATTGTGAAGGAGGATTTACATGTGTGAAATCTCTAGAGCCAGGTCTGGCACAAGGTAAGTGCTCAGTCAATGGTGGTTCCTTTATTAGAGCCGCTAAACCGTTGTGCATATTGTGCTTGTCACAGCCGCATGCTGGAGAAGGCTGAAAACAACATCTCCACTTCGTAGTCAGGAAATCTGAGGCCTCGAGAGTCAGCATGTCTGAAAGAGCGGCTGTCCTCCACGTCCATGCAGGATTAGATTGAGGGTTATTCTGGGGACTCTAGTGGCTGTTAATGATAGAAAGTCCCAAGGGGAGCTGCCCTTTCCCTCAGGACACATGCTGCCCTGTCTTCAAAATGAGCTTTGGCCTTGAGTTCTCTGAATCTATACCTCTGTCTTTAAGCCAAACCCACAGTAAGCAATTCTGAAACTACTCTGATGGTCACATTGCAAGAAAGAAATTTCCCTGTAGCACCATATCCGAAAACAAACTGACTCCCGCACAGAAACCTAGTAATGTTCTTATTCCTTCTTGGTGGTTGCTTCAGGCTTCTCTTCAGGCACATGGACTTTTGCCACCAAAGTCATCCACCTTCAAATCTCTGACTTAAACACGTGTTTCTCTTCACTACTTCCGGGAGCCCCACTAAATGACAATCAACAAGAGAAAAGATATAAACGTCTCCTGGACAAGGAGCATTGGGAAGGACACACAGCACATGAAAGTCCGTATACATTTTTGGAAGAAGGTGTGGAAACTGACTATGAGGAAGGCCACAATGGTCCTTGCCTCCAGAGGGGCCGTGTGAGCTGCCTGGTACTGGAACTCCACAGAGGCACAGTTCCCCAAGGGTAGCAGAGGTACATGCAAGCACAGATGTCTCTGCTTGAAACAAACAGATAAATAATATATCAGGTGATTGGAGAAATCTTCTCTTGAGAAATTGGAGGGCATTTGAGAAAGAATCTCTGGATACTGACCCCAGTGAACTGGTCGTCTTGCCATGTGACCATCTGCGACGGTGGTATCCACCCATCAACAAGCCCCAGCCACTCCCATGGAATGTCTCATCATGTTTCAGTTCCACTCACTACAATATGAACAGATGGCCCGGATACTCAGAAACGATTTTTAAGCATGCAACATGAGATAGCAAAAGCTACAAACAGAATGGGGATCCAGGAAAAGAAAAAAAGAAAAAAAGGAGCAAAGCAGAGAATTGAAGAAATGTCTAAAATTAAAGTAAATATCCTCAGAGAGATGGGAAGATATTACACTTGTGAAAAAAGAACAAGATCCTATGAAAAGAAATAGGTCTTAGAAAATACAAATAAACGCCTCCCCAAATCAGTAAAATGACTGTGATGAAGTTGAGAAAATCACCTACAAAGAAGAAAAAAATTAGAGATGGAAAATGGGGAAAAGATAGTTTAAAAAAATGGAGGGGATCCATCTAGGAGGTCTCATATCCGATTAATCAGAGTTTTAGGAAGAGATAACTGATAAAACAGATAGAAATGATCAAAAATGCACTAGAATAAATTTTACCAGAACAAAGGACATAGATTGAAATACCCAGGTAGTGATAGGCAATGGGTATTGCCTGTTGAATGTTAAAAACAAAAAACAAAAAAGTAAATAAATAAATCCCAGGGACAAGATAAAAGATCTTAAAAGCTTCCAGTGAAGGAAACCAAATCAAATAGAACACAAGATAAGGAAAATCAGAATGTCACTGAATATCGCAACAGCAGCACTGACAAGCAGAAGACCAATCGGTGTCTTCCAATGATTTTTAACCTAGAATTCATGCTAGCCACTCAGTCAAACACAAGAGTGGAATAATCTTTTAGGACATGGCAAGGATACAAAACATTTACCTCTCATGTACACTTCTTTTAAAGAAAATTTCCAAAGGATGTGCTCAAACTAAACAAGAGAATAAAGCAATAAAAGATGAAGACATAAAACTCAGGAAGCAGAGGAAGCAATGTATGAAATTAGTAAAGAAAAGTCTTAAGATACCAATTGTGCAGCAGGGCTGGAGAGCAAGATTGGGGGGTCATCTGAACCTTCTGAGCATTTGGAAAATAATATTGGTTATTACTGAATAGTTTTCATTGAGTTTGTAGGAAAAACATAGACAATACTTAGAAAATTAAATAAATGAAAAAATGAGGAAACCATTAATCCCAAATTTTATAAAAAGCATACGAGAAAGAAAATAACCATATAACTACTCAGCTCCGCATTGAAAAATAGTTGCATAGCTACAATAATGCAAATGATATGAGTTTTACCAGAAAGTTGTAAATATAGATTAACAAAATAAATAAATATATGTTCTATATTACATGCAGGTAGATATCCCAAAGTCATATATAAAAAACTAAAACATTATAGATATATAAGAGATAGAGCAACAAATATTAACAAAATAAGAGAAGAGGAAAAATGTGGAGAAGGACAAAATAAGAGAAACAAATCCTTAGCAACCATCATGGGAAGTCAGAAGACAATGTCTAAATCAATTTCAATAAATAACATTATAAGCATACAATTCAAAAAACAAGTATATATAAGAAACAGATTAAATTGTTAAGGAACAAGATGAGGTCAGGGAGGTGGGCAGGAGACTGATATTTTTTCATTTGGGTACTAACTGAAATTTTTAATACATTACTTTGACAAAAATTAAAATTAATTTAAAAATGTAAAGCTGCCATTACCACAAGTGGGCCCACTACAACATGGAAGAAGGAGCTAGTCGACCCCCTGGTGTGGGATGGCGAGAATCCAAATGAAAAGGGAGTCACCCAAAAAAGCGTATGCCACCCTGGCTGGGAACTGACACACATCTTAAATTCTGGCTACATCCATCCTTATTTCTAAACCACACAGTTGAAAGGTTTTAAAGAAGGTGGCATTAGCAGATTAGTTGGAAGTTTCCCTCTCTGGGATTAAAATAGAAGAAGTAAAAGTCATATTTTCACAACTATAGCCTCACTAGGGCCCTGTTTTCATGCCACCGCACAGTTTGCGACATGAAAATAAACAATACTGGAAAGGAGGTGTTTCTGTGTTTTTCCTGAGTCTCTTAAGATGAAGTTGGGCAAAAGGTACGCAGCCAAACTGTTTTCACACCATGCCTCGACTGAGTCTCACACTTCTTTGCATTTAGAGATTTCCATCACTGCCTGTTGTTAGAACCAACTAGGTAGAGACTGCCAGCTGACAGCTCAGCTCAGCCATCTTTAGTGCGTGTGGCCTGAACAAAATGTCCACAGGTTCTGGAAGAGCTGACCACGTAGTTAAGGTTGCAGAGGGGCCATTTTTCTGCATGTTCCCGAATAAACTACTTCATTGGGCATCCCAAATTGCAGAATCAGTGATATATTCACCTGAAACACCAACACAGATATTAAAAACAATTCCCCTAAGAAACAAGAATTATTTTTTAAAGAATTTGAGTATAAAACTGCACAGTGAGAACATTCACAACAAAGAAGGATGGTGTAAAACACTGGCTGGCCAGCACTGCCTGACACAGTTTCTACCAGATACTCACTAAAAGACCAGTCAAAACTAAAGAGGAAAAATTCAAAAGTCACTACATTAACTACAATTTTATATAGTGCCAAAACCTGAAGGGACTTCCACCAATTATAAAGTCATGCAAGAGGGCTGAAAAACACAAAATGAGGTACATGTACGCTTTTTTGCTTGATCTAGAACCCAACTGAAATAAAATAGGGAAGATGATGTGTTTCTATATCTGAGTTCAAAACACAAGTGCATGACACCCTCTGCTGCAGGGATTCTCCACAGGAGGTGATTTTGCCCCTAAGAAATATTTCGCAATGTCCGGAGACATTTTGGGCTGTTACAACTTGAGGGGAGAGCATGTTCCTGACATCCAGTGGGTAGAGACCAGGGATATTGCTAAACATCCTCCTACAATGCACAAGATGCCTTCCAAAACAAAGAGTTATCTGGACCCAAATGTCAATAGTTCTAAAGATGAAAAAAATTGCTGTGCTGTATGGGAGATATATTTTAAGGCAATGAGAATATCAATTCCCCCATCATACGAAATCAATCTCTTTCAATCATACGCACACATGCACACACACAATACACCTTAATACATTAGGTTTGAAGGCCTAATGTTGTTACCTAAAAGGACTTTTAAAAATCTACAAACATTCAGGCAAAACAACACAAAAAGGAAGAACCAGTGAAGGACAAACTTCAGAGCACCTCTGTGACAACACAAAAACAAGAACAGAAGACATTCGACACAACACTCATTGAGTTTTGAAGAAAATGATTGTGGCCGGAAATTTTATACTCAACCAATACATTGTCTAAATGTGGAGCAACAAAGACGTTTCAAGGTCTAAATGAACTCTAAACTTGCAACATGTATCATTTGGAAAAAAAAAAATATTACTTGAAAACGAACCCCACAGACTGAGTGATGAATCAAAATGAAGAATTTAAGAATGGGAAAGCTGGAGGTGAGCGATAAAACCCATTTAAATGTAAAGTTCTCTATATTATTGTTGTAAATAATGAGAATGAGGGGAAACAAATAACGTAAGTAATAAGAAAGGGGATATAAGCACAGACACAGCATTTTCTTCTAGTTCAAAAAAAATCTCTCTGTATAGCACTGTGTTAATGAATTGGAAAATCTCAATAAATTGAACAGTTCTCCTGGAAAATTTAAATGATCAAAGTGTGAAACAGGAAAAATAAAAACTGTAAATGGTCAATTATGAGAGTAGAATGAAGAAAAACTACCAAATAGGGGGGTTCTTTTAAACTTTTAAGAAACAGATAACGCCACGCTATGATAACTGTCTAGTGAAAAAAACAGAAAATAAACTCTATCTAGTTCACTTTATGTGTCAATATATCTAAAAAAAAAAAAAAGGATATTTACATATGAATACAGATGTGAACATTTGAATGAAAGCTCTGTAAAGCAAATACAACATTCACCATAGCTAACTAAGGTTTATTCAAAAAACTGAAAATATAGTTTTATGTATTTTAATTAATATTACTCAAAATCTCGTGTCAATTGAGCAAGAAGGAAAACAATATGCTTATCTCAAAACGTATCAAAAATATCCTTCTTCACTATTCTTTCAAGTGTATATACATTATTTTTCTTCCTGGTTTTCTACTTTAAACCTATACTATTCTCAATAATGAAACAACTAAAGTCATTTCCATTAAAATTAGGAAGAAAATGAGCTTGTTCCTTCTCACTAATGCTTTACGCTTTTCCAGAAGATCAGGGTGAGGCAATAAGAAATGAAACAGAAATTAGAGATGTAACTATTAGAAAGGAAGAAAGAAATAATCATTGCTTCAGACAGTATGATTAGAGACATAGAAATTGCAAAGGAAAAAACTGAAAAAATCTTGTAATTAGAAAAGAGGGTTCAAGAAAGTAGACCACTGGAAAAGAAAAGAAAAAAAATAGAGCCTTTAATACCAGAAACAACTAGTTTTAAAAATCTGCTCACAAAAGCAATAGAAAATATCAAAAGCAATCAGAGACAGCAGAATAGCCCTAAATTGTGAAAATGAAGAAAATTAAAAACAGCACTAAAATATATAAAATAAGATTCGACAAAATGGAGAGACATGCTCCTGGATGAAAGACTGAATGCAAAAATCAATTCTCAAAATGACATGTAAGTTTAAAACATGACGAGTGAAATTACCAGCAGTTGTTTGGTGTGAGGAAAAAGCATCGAGGAGAGAAAGAAATTTCATACACACAAAAAATGCCCCCAAGATCTTCTGGTAAAATGAATGGGCAAAAGAATTAAGAAAGGCTGTAGAAAGAAGAATAAAGAGAGAGATTTTGTAAACCAGATTGTACCCTATTTTACAAATGTTGGCAAGCACAGCACTGGTATGATCATCAAATAAACTGTAACAGAGAGTCTTCGATAGACCCATGTACATTTAAGAGATTAATAAATGACAGAGGGAATAGTACAAGTAAATGGGTAGAAATGCACTGGGACGATTGGTTATTGGAGAAGAAATTAAATTAGACTCTCACCCTATTACTATTTACTAAAATACGTGCCAGGTGGATTGAAGAGTTGATATTAAAACTAGGGCCATTTAAAACAGGACTATATCTATATGTTACTTTGAGATTTAATTATTTTAATGTTTTAATGAAGCAGTTAAAAAAAAGTAGCAGAAAACATAGCTGTAAATATAACCGAAGGACATTTCAAGTATAAAAGCCCTGGGGAGGAAGGGGGTAGATCGCGAAAAGAAAAGTCGAAACATTCGGGACATGAAAATTCAAAACTTCTACAATTAAAAATTATGAGCAAAATTTAATGACAAATTGAGGTACTGAGACATGCTACAACACTGAAACCATTCTTCTAAAGAGAAAAAAAATCCAGTTACAAAAGACCATATGATTTCATTTATATGAACCATAAGGAATAAGCACAGAAAGTAGGTTAGTGGTTTCCAGGAGGCGAGTAGAGTGGGGAGTTGAGGTGAAATGGGAGTGACTCCTGATGAGTAGGTTTCTTTTTGGGAGGATGAAAATGTTCTAAAATTGATTGTGGTGATGGTTGCAAAACTCTATGAATATTCTAAAACCCACTGAAATCTGTACACTTTAATGGGGTGAACTGTACGGCATGTGAATTATATCTCAATAAAACTTGTTAAAATTTTAATGGCAAATAACCAACTGGGAGAAATATTTGTAACTAACATATTCGGGCAAATATTAATAATCTTGATATATAAGGAACACTTAAAATAAGAAATAAAACTTAGATACCCTATTGCAAAACTGAGCAAAGTCAATGAGCAGACAGTCAATGACTAAGAAACTAACAGAGTATACTCTATCCAGTTAGCAGAGATTTAAGAAACAGTAACGCTAAAGCAGAAGAAGGTGCCAGACAAGGACATTCTCATGTACTGTGGCAAAACCTTCATCCGAAGACCTTGCTGGAAAGCAACTTGGGAATAAGCATCGAGATCCATTACCAAATACATACCTCTTTATTCCTCGCCTACGAATCTGTCCCCAAGAAATAAGCATAAAGTACCCAAGGATTTATGTATGAGGATGTTCACAGCATCATTATTTGTGGATATTTATAATATGCACAAATTAGAATGAACATAAATGCTCAAAAAGGGAGAAATGGTTAAATAAATTATGGATCAGCCACAAGACTGAATATTATGCAGCCATTAAAAATGATGTTCTCAAATAAATTTAATGACAGGGAAAATGATCACAATGTAATGTTCAATGGATGAAGGATATAAAACTGCTTACAGTATGATCCCATTCATAGACAACGCTACAATGAAATACACCAAAGTGTTGGCAGAAATGATCTCTAGATGGTAGCATTCCGAGTAATTTTTATTTTTTTCTTTATATTTCCCAAATCATCCATGTTTTCTACAATAAGCATATTTTATTTCTGTAATTCAAAAATTAAAGAATGATTTTTTTTTTT
>NW_011889001.1:461224-469698 GCF_000151845.1 Pteropus vampyrus | reverse complement strand
AAATACGTGCCAGGTGGATTGAAGAGTTGATATTAAAACTAGGGCCATTTAAAACAGGACTATATCTATATGTTACTTTGAGATTTAATTATTTTAATGTTTTAATGAAGCAGTTAAAAAAAAGTAGCAGAAAACATAGCTGTAAATATAACCGAAGGACATTTCAAGTATAAAAGCCCTGGGGAGGAAGGGGGTAGATCGCGAAAAGAAAAGTCGAAACATTCGGGACATGAAAATTCAAAACTTCTACAATTAAAAATTATGAGCAAAATTTAATGACAAATTGAGGTACTGAGACATGCTACAACACTGAAACCATTCTTCTAAAGAGAAAAAAAAATCCAGTTACAAAAGACCATATGATTTCATTTATATGAACCATAAGGAATAAGCACAGAAAGTAGGTTAGTGGTTTCCAGGAGGCGAGTAGAGTGGGGAGTTGAGGTGAAATGGGAGTGACTCCTGATGAGTAGGTTTCTTTTTGGGAGGATGAAAATGTTCTAAAATTGATTGTGGTGATGGTTGCAAAACTCTATGAATATTCTAAAACCCACTGAAATCTGTACACTTTAATGGGGTGAACTGTACGGCATGTGAATTATATCTCAATAAAACTTGTTAAAATTTTAATGGCAAATAACCAACTGGGAGAAATATTTGTAACTAACATATTCGGGCAAATATTAATAATCTTGATATATAAGGAACACTTAAAATAAGAAATAAAACTTAGATACCCTATTGCAAAACTGAGCAAAGTCAATGAGCAGACAGTCAATGACTAAGAAACTAACAGAGTATACTCTATCCAGTTAGCAGAGATTTAAGAAACAGTAACGCTAAAGCAGAAGAAGGTGCCAGACAAGGACATTCTCATGTACTGTGGCAAAACCTTCATCCGAAGACCTTGCTGGAAAGCAACTTGGGAATAAGCATCGAGATCCATTACCAAATACATACCTCTTTATTCCTCGCCTACGAATCTGTCCCCAAGAAATAAGCATAAAGTACCCAAGGATTTATGTATGAGGATGTTCACAGCATCATTATTTGTGGATATTTATAATATGCACAAATTAGAATGAACATAAATGCTCAAAAAGGGAGAAATGGTTAAATAAATTATGGATCAGCCACAAGACTGAATATTATGCAGCCATTAAAAATGATGTTCTCAAATAAATTTAATGACAGGGAAAATGATCACAATGTAATGTTCAATGGATGAAGGATATAAAACTGCTTACAGTATGATCCCATTCATAGACAACGCTACAATGAAATACACCAAAGTGTTGGCAGAAATGATCTCTAGATGGTAGCATTCCGAGTAATTTTTATTTTTTTCTTTATATTTCCCAAATCATCCATGTTTTCTACAATAAGCATATTTTATTTCTGTAATTCAAAAATTAAAGAATGATTTTTTTTTTTCTGGAATATTCTTCTACAGACAAGTCTTTGGCCAGAAGAAAGAAATAACTGCAATGCAGTTCCTTGGAAAGCTGATATCTGCTGTACACACAAACTCCCCTTCCCTTGCCCCAGAGCCCTGGACTGGAGACAGTTTTAAAGGCCCCTTTACCCTCTTGGAGGCAGCCCCACCCTGCTTGACCAGCCTTGCAGTTTAAGTCTGTGCAGGCTGCTATAACAAAACACCACAGACTAGCCAGCTTATAAACAATAGAAATTTATTTCTCACAGTCTGGAGGCTAGAAGTCTGACATCAGGGTACCAGTAAAGTCGGGTAAGGACCTTCTTCTGGGTTGCAGAGTTCTCATTGTGTCCTCACAAGGCCCAAGGGGCATGGGAACTCTCCGGAGCCTTTTAAGGGCACTAATCCCTTTTGTGAGGTTCTGCCCTCATGACCTAATCACCTCCCAAAGGCTACAGAACCTTTGGGGTTAGGATTTCAACATTCAAATGGCGGGGGGCAGGGGGGCAGGAGGCAATTCCACCTCACAGGGGGCGGGAAACAAACATCAGACCAAGGCACTAACTAAGGGCCCCCCCACTCACATATTCTAGCTCATCTTGACTTCTTATTTCTGTGGGGCTGAATCTCAAAAAATAATTAAGCTGACAACATTGATAAGTCTGAAGGTCTTTTTGTCCCAAATGGTATTTATTCTAACAAGGAACACATTAAAAACTAAAGAGCCTTTATAACCCTGGGAAAAAATGTCTCACGATTAAAGAAAATATATATATAACTCATAGTAATAGACAGTAGTAGCTACCAGAGGCTGGGGCATGGGGGAAATGGGGAGATAAAAGTGGAATGGTATTTGCCAAGGAGAGGGAGTCAGAAGGAGTTATTATTTAACGGGCATGGATTTTCCATTTTGCAAGATGAAAAGCGTTCTGGAGGTGGAGGGTGGTGATGGTTGCAGGACAATGTGAATATACTTAGTACCACTGAACTTTACATTTAAAAATGGTTAAGATAGTTATGTGCATTTTACCACAATAAAAATAAAAAGACGGTCTCATGCTGAAATTTCAGGCATCTGGAAGAGGTGGGGAGGAATCCCCACCCCCCATGATGGAACTGATGGCTGGGGCACGGGGAAAGTGGTGTATGGTATCTAGGTATTTTGCAGCACTGCATGCAGACCTCAGCTGGGCGGCCTGTGATGATTAAGCCTTGGTAAAAAGGCAAGATCACTGTGAACACACACATTCCCAGGCTGCCTCACCCAAGGCTGCCTCAGCCCCCCTGGTCCCTTCTGCCTCAGTCTCCCCAAGGCACAGCCTCAGCCTGCAATTTCTATCCCTCAGTCCCCATCCCTTGGCAAGATTCACTCCTGTCCAGCAATGAGAAGGAAATGAGATCATCCTTTAAAGCCCATGTACGATCCCTGTCACTCAAAAAGTGTTAAGAAATTGGTCTGTAAAGGAAACAAGCTCTGCATTTATTCAGGAGCTACTAGGCTGGCTGCAGCTCATGGACTGCTGGGTCATAGGAAAAGGCAGGTCAGGGGTAACTATGACACAGGGCAGAGAGTGGTCAAGGTACACACAGAGGTTTCAAGAATCTGCTCAGAGGAGGAAGGCAACAGCTGAGCCGGTCACTGAAGAAGGGAGGGAGGCCATCAGAGAAAGAACTCACAGCATCAGCAAGGTCCCCTAGGTGGAAGGAGTGTCAGGTGGGCTGTGTAGACTACGCCCCTCAGAAAACCTGCCTAGGCGGTCAGTCCTTGCTCACATGCCCATCAAAGTAGCTGAAAAGCCTTGTTGACCACTGATCAGCACCATCTCTCAGAGGACTCATGCCTCCATGGGTTGAAGCTGCGTAGTGTGGAAAGGATGGGGGTAATTGCTGCTTGCTTGGAAGTGCAGGCACCCCTCATGACAGGGACTTCACAAAGCCTGTCCATCTGTCCAGGCCCAGTTTATACACCACCTCCTCCCTCACCACTTCTCCTCCCTCCCTGGCCTCCCCAGCGTTCTCCTCACACCCCGCCTCACAGCCCAGGTGCAGCGGATACGCCTGTCAAAGATGGCTGTGAGATGACTTCAATGTGTCTCATTCGTTCTTTCATTCATTCATTCATTCATTCATTCATTCAATTAACCAAAACATATTAAGTGAGCACAGTAGGCCAGATCCTGTGGTGGACACTTGAGAATGCCACAGTAAAAAACACAGTCCTCGACCCCAGTGTATGCAGCCTCTAGTAGATGAGACAGAAGAAAAGAAACCCAGTGCTGAGGCCCCTGAGCACAGACAGGGCCAGTCAGTTCCGCAGGAAGTTGAGAGTGGAAGGCCGCACAACGTGGGAGTGGACGGAGGTTCTTGCAGCCACGACAGGGAGGCTCCCTCAGTGCCCCCGACCCCCAGGCCCAGCCAGGTGCTGTGGGGTGGCACGGGAAGCTGACAGTTGTCTGTGCAGGTGCCTGGGACACCTGAGCACATTTACCTGCAGCCACACAGAGCCCACGTTGGGCTTCCCCTGCAATTCCACCTCACAGGCACCTGAATTTAAGATTCATCAGAGGGCTCTGGCTGTTGGGAAATAATGATTTATTCTGTCTCTCACTTACACAGACACACTATTTGCAATGCTTTGTTCTCGCTTTCCTACACATTTAATTACCTCAGGATAAATCTGATGTCCCCTCTTGGAAAATCTCTCTTTTGTTTTCTTTTAATTTCCCTTTCTTTCACGTTCCATTTGACAAAGTTTAGGAGGCAACCACGACAGACGAGTATGGAGCGGGGAGGGGCAGAGAAGCCAGCGTGGCCTGCGCAGGCGGGTGCCCGGATGACGTAGGCCCGCCTCAGCTCCCCGACCGGAGCTGTACATTAGAAGTGCCCTGTACTTATATTTAATTCAATAACAAATACCTACTCACTTAAAAATAACTTATTTTCATTCTGGGAGGGTAAGGACTAAATTTAAACAATCTTTCCCAGTCTGCCTGAGGAACAAGTCTGCCAATTCTGCCGCCTCCTCCCCCATCAAGCTCCAGGCCTTCATCGCTGCTTGGAGAGGAGAGACAGAAGTCATTGCTAGCTAAAGCCCAGGCCAGTGGGAGAGCTGGCTGGAAATCTCTGGAATCAAAAATTACTCCTGGCCAAAGTCCTGAGACATAAGCATAACAGACATTCTTAAGGGAAAGATGTCCAATGGGTGGATGGCAGCCATGCTTGCCTAGTGAAATTCCTATTCTGCTCTAGAAAGAGGAGGAAAAATAAAACTATTGATTTCCCTGGCACATGGGAGGAACCTGAGCCCTGGGAGGGAGGACGCTGCCACTGAGGATTTGGGCCTAGGCTTGAGGTGGGAGGGCAGAACAAGACTCTGGGCTTGATTATGCCTCTTGCTTATGTGCTGGTGGTTGCGAGAAGGACAAGAAGCCCTTCTCGGCCTCAGTCCCCTCACGAATCCCCCTTCCATTCTGATTCCACTGCAACCAGCTCTCCAGGTACACTGGCCTGGGTGGTAGTTGTCATGGTTATTAGTATTATTATTTCGCTTAAGTCAGACTATTTGTTTCCTTTCTCCAAATGCTCCCTGACTACCCTCTAAATCAGCCCTTCCCAGGCATTCTCTCTCCTATCTTCCTTCGCAGTCCTTGTCTCAAGCTGAAATCCTTGTTGATCTGTTGCGGAACCCCCCTCACCCACCAGAGAAGGGATGCACTGTAGGAAAGATGGGTTGAGACTAAAAGGGCCGTCTCTTTTCTCCAGAGACATGGCCAAAGGGTGGATCCATGAAAACAAATTAACAAACAAGAAACAATTATGTGACTCTTGCTGTAGATGTATATCAAGATTGTGGCTATATTTGGGGCCTAGGTTGAGGGTCTAGCCCCCCTCTTAGGCTCTCGGCCCCATCAGCCACAGAAACACTAGCCAAACCCACCACTTCTTTCTCATCATCTACTTCTCACCTAACCCTTCCTCCTCTTAACCTTTTCTTGGTTCCCTGTTGGAAGGTCATCCCAAGGAAAAAGGACCTCAAAACATTGCTTCTTAATCCTAGCAGCTCATGGAATCATCTGAAAATATTTTTTAACTACTGTTGTCCACATCCCATGTGGGCCAACTTAGCATGGCAGAGGAAGGGCGGGGACTGGCACCAGCATTTGTTTAAAAGCTCCCCAGGCCACTCTCAAGTTCAGTGAGGTTAAGAACCCCTGGATCAGTGCTTTAAGGATATGTCCTACTTTTTCAATGGGCAAGATGCCTGCCTGCCCTAAGGAGCATGCCAAAGGCCATTGGGTCCGTGTGAACAGCCAGGGAGTCTGAGGCTCCAGCCGATGGGCACTGAGTTGCACAGTGACTTTAGGGATGGAGAAGCAGGCACTGGACAGCAGCAAGAACAGCACGGAAACTGGAAGATGGGAGCTACAGCCCTGCCCACAGAAGGATGCAGTCAGGCTCTGGGCCAATATGGGATGGCCATGCAAAGGAGGAGTCAAGACCAGAGCCTGGGTACCACATGGAGGTTCCTAACACCCCAAACACATTTGCAATCCTTTGTTTGCAGAATCTGGCAGCCCAATGTCCTTTCGCCCCCAAAGCAAGGGGTAAATCTGTGTTTGGCTGTGACCAGCAATTCTCTCCCTCTTGAGGTCTATTAAATGAGTAGAAAGAAAAATAAAAACAGAAAATGAAAAAAACTAAAAAGAAACAGCTGTAACAACCCATAAAAGAGTGGGTGATTTGTGCCTACACGAAAGCTGGGCTCTAGGTGAGTTGCCATTGTCGAATGCCAGGGCCTTGCTTGACACTCCGCAAAGGCCTGCTGGGCATCTGCTCTGTGAATGAATGGCACATGCTCCTACCAGGCAGGCAGCCTTCAAAAGAGGAGCCATTTGGAATGGTGATCTGGAATCTGGACAGGCGTGTCTCCTCTACCAGTGCATAAGCTCCATGAGGGCACGTATTTCCTAGTGTTTAGCACAGCACCTGCCACCAGCACGTAGTCAATAGCTACTTACTGGATTATGAATGGGCACTTCTCAATCCACTCAATAGTTACAGTCTTCTGGATAGAAGCAGCTTTTCCCCAAGAAACACCAGGCTAACTCGAAACCCAGCACAATTCTTGTCTAAGTGAGGATTCCTGGCTGCAAGTAACAGAAATGGACAGTGGTTAAATAAAAACAAAAACATCTAAAAACAGAGGAGGAAGGGTGCCTTTTGGAAAGCTAGAGAGAAGTGCTCAGAATCATCAGAAAGGCTGGGGCAGGAGACATGATAGGCTGGGCCCCCGAACCTGGGCCACACCTCAGGAAGTTCTAGACGTGGCTAGACATTCTCAATGGCTCCTCTGCCCTGCCCACCCTCCAAACACACGATGCAGATGCATCTGCTGGGACTCGATGCAGCAAATATCCCAAGTGTCCCAGATCTTCAAGCTGCTCCCTCAAAAGTCAAAGCCTTAGTCAGGTACATTTAGGAGCTGAGCTAAGGTCAGGCACCCATGCCCTGGAGGTGGGCAGAAGGACCATAGTGGCCCTTCAGTTTTCCTGTCACTCTCCAGGCAGACACCCCCACCAACACTTCAAGCAGAAAGGAGTGTTCAGATTCTGGGTAATGCCCCCATCCTACCACCACGGGACATATGTCCTCTACAACACGGAATCTCATCTTCAATTTCCAGATTGACTTTATTCCATCGAACTTTTTAAAAGTAGCTGGAATAAGCTCTCTTGCTTGATGTGTAATGGAGTCAGTTTTACACGTTAGTGTTTACAGTGTGCTAAATCCATAGCCAAGAGGAAACCCTGCTGCAGTTGTAACTTTAGGCTGTGGTTGCCAGGGGAGGCGGGGGACTCTGACGTGGGGGAGATATTTGGAAAGAAGATAAGCACCTTTAGAGAGCTAGGTCGTTTCTAGCGGTAGGCTAAGTATGAGGGAGGAGTGGTTGCCTTCTTGGCTGGAGGCAGGGCTCTGAACAAAATGACTTTACTTTTCTCGTGGAGATCAGCCCCTACCAGGATTCTGATAACTGACACCTCCTCCTTTCCCCCTGCCTGCTCTCCCCGTAAGAGTATCTACCTAAGCTGCCACCAGCTCTCCCAGATGTGTCCTCTGACATACGGACTCGGTGATACAGAAGGTTGGGCTGCTGCCTTCCAGTGCCTGCAATCTGCTCATCTCGCCCCCAACAGGCAGGCACTTTTTCCACAGATGTACCGATGAGAAGGCAAACATCACTAGCGGGCACCACAGGGGCAGATCACATATAGTTTGCAAACACACGAGTTTGTATCAGGGGTGAACCTCTGCAGCCTCCCCAACCCCCTAATATCTGTTACTAAGGTCGTGAGACAGTGGAATTATCTTCATCTGTTTCATGACTTTAGGTGTAAATGAGGTGGCTTAGTGACTCCCTTCTGTGCTCTCAATTTTCCTTTCTCACAAGTGGAGACAACCTCCCTCCTGTCTGGCACGATCCTAAATGAGTGAAGGTGGGGATGATTTGGGATATTGTAGCGCCTTCTCTCTGAAGTGGTTAAGTGCTACATCTATTATGATGTCATGGCTTGAGACCATATTGAAGAAGGAAGATTTTGGTCACTCTGAAGTATTTCTAGCCAACATTCCCTGTTTTCCAGAAGCACAGATATGCAAATGAGAGCAAATGGCATGATGGATGCATGTGGCTTTCACCCAAGTGGTTTTAAGGTTTCTCTTCCTTCACCATTTGCTAACCAAATGGCCTTTGCAGTGAAACAAGGGAACTGGCTTACAAGCCTCACAGGACTGACCTACTATAGCTATAAAAGCCAAGGCAGCAGGGACAGAGTGCCAGGCACCTGTTGGCTATGTCCCCCCATCCTCGACGTTAGCCATGTTAACTGGGGGGGAAAGAAGATGAAATAAGCCAATTAAGTGTGTAACAAGTTGAACCACATGCTGGCCTCAGCCAAGACAGAAAGGTAGAAGAATGCAAAGTTGTTTCTGAAGCTCTCTATATCCTCCCACGTATTTCTAACTAAATACACACAGAAAA
>NW_011889001.1:452998-460219 GCF_000151845.1 Pteropus vampyrus | reverse complement strand
TAGATGGAAATAAGGGCATGACGACATTGAGCGGGACGCAGATGCTACAAACCTCATCAACGTAAAAAGAGCAGCATGAGAAACCCAGAGTTGAAGGGAGTAGAGAAGGTGGTGGGGCATTAAGAGAGAGTATGAAACTTTAAAACTGGGAATAAAGCTCATCTTTCCCCCCAAATACATAAATAAATAGAAAATTCCTTCAGAAATTGATGTAACTTGTAATGAAGAAAAATATTTCTGAACTTCAACGATTTTTGCAACTTCATTTTAATTTTTTTCTATTAAATTCAAATCAATATATTGCTTTTAATTTTAAAATGTGTACAGTAAGATTCTATTTTTGTAAAAGTGTTTCAATTTACCTAATTAGCTATCTTGCTATCCTAAGAGAGAGCTGTGATAATGTTCACCAAATGTTAATGATTTCTTCTCCACGGTGAAATTCAGAGTAATTTTTTCTCTTTTTCTTGGTACTTTTGTATATTACTTGATTTTTTAAAAAATAACGAGCTTGTATCATTTTCTTTAAAAAAAAAAGTTCTTAAAAGCATAATCAGAAAGGTCTTTGTTTTAAATAACAGATTTAAATAATGCTCTAATTAGTACATAGATTTTATAAATCCTAAGAAAAAAATAATTAAAATGAGGTTAAAAGAAGTTAAATCAGGAGATAAGCTGGCTAAAAACTTAAGTGCAGTGTTTAGATCCACTAAACACTGTTTTTCCATTACAAAGATGTTAGAAAAACCTTGCAAAGCTTTCTGTTAAGGAGTTTCAATGGTAATCTGCATACTCTGGATTCCTTCAGGACTCTGTCCCAGAGGCTGAAGCTTTGGCTGTGGCACCCTCCTCCGTATGGCCATCCCTGACTGAGCTCACCTGGCCTCCCTTCCCTTCTCCGTCTTCTGCTGCTCTCTGTGCCTGAACAGCCGATACAGGTGAGCGCACAGATTGTATTACCTTAGATGCACAATAAAACACAAGAAATGACTCTGTGAGCCACATCCCAGACCATTGGTTCTCAAATTGTGATGGTTATCAGAATCTCCCTGGGAAAAATTGATAAAAATTTAACAGCCCGGTCCCATCCTTTCTCAAAGCGCCTAGGGACCTTGTGTGATTTAGCAGCTCTCCAGATGACTCTGATCCCCACCAAAGTGCGAGGACCCTATCAGACTACATGGGAGCCTGGCAGGTGAGCTGGGCCTTTGGAGGATTCCCAGCCTTTCCAGGAGGTCCTAATTGTAGGCAGGGATGAGAACCACTGCCCTCACATCTGCTCCTGGATCTAATGAAGAATGTGAGTTTATGCAGCTCCCCTGCCCCCCGCCCCCAGGCAACTCAGGGCCCTGTGACTTTGCAACAGAGTATGACAAATAAGCAAGTCCATCCCCCTGTTGACTACACCTGTCCAGTGAAGGTTCTGCTGGCAATGAATGCACTTATCTTGCGGAGACCCAGATAGGTGACTTATATTCCCCTATTTCAAGACATACTGAACTTCTGCTTAAGAAAATAACTATACCAAAGTTGCCTTTTAGATCAGCCTCATCTTTTCACAGATGAAGCAAATGAAGATCAAGGTGTCAGGTGGTGGCAAAGCCCTCCCTTGACCCATACCTTCTCCTGCTGGCCCCGTGGCCTTCCCGCTAGGCTGGGAAATGCCACCATGTATTCAGAACATGAGATGCCTTTTGAGATAGATTATTTACAGCTCCTCATAGCAGTTACTTCCACCTCTCCCACTTTTCTGAGAGAAGATTCCACAAGGGACTACTGGCCCTGAAGAGATTTCCCTGAAGTCTGGATTCCCTGGGATTTTCTGAGTCCTCTCTCTAGAAGCTGAACATGCCAGTGGACTCCTTGAAATTTATTCAATAATACGATGGAGGCTGAGCTTCCCAAGACCACAGAGTGAACTAACTGGTTGAGAAAACACACTCTTGAGCTGTCCTGCTTGGATTTAAACACTGGAGATATGACTCAAGGTAAATTACTAAACTATCTTCTGTGCCTCAGGGTCCTCACCTATAAAATGGGGATTATAATTACACCTGCACCATAGGATGTGTGAGAATAAATGAGTTCATATATATAAGTGAGCAAAGGATAGTGTTGCACGTAGGCAGCACTAGGTATGTGTTTGCTATTATTATTTTCAAATAGTAACTACATGTTTAAATACAACTAGCCTTCTCTCCCCTTCAGTTCTACATACCAAGCCAATGCTTTGCCTGAGTATGCCTCACTACTTCTTTCTTGGTAGTTTAAATTAAGGCACTAGTAGCATCTTTCTTTCTTTAATCCCTACCTCTTCCCACAGTTCCAGTCATCCCGACCTCAGCAGAACCTCTGAGCCCCTCGTGATTTTGCCATGGACATGATGGTTGGCTGAGACCTCAGTCAACCCATTAGTAATAATTTTGCCAAATAACTGTATCCCGTCAGCCTTGAGAAATGAAATGGCATCACCTGACACTACCCTTGGTCCTGACCTAATCATTTTAATCCATAAAGTGAAGGAAAAATATTTAACGGGATGTATATCAAATCAAGAAGTGACAGAAAGCTGGAAGAAATGGCTAAAATGCTGGGGAGTGAATTAAGATTCACTCAGATTGATCATGGGGGTTTGGAATTCTGGACTGAAACCAAGACAAGGTGATCTTTAGACAGAAGAATTGTATGTTATAAATCAAGGAGCCTGGGCTGTGCGGCCCACTGTGTGAAGACGCAGGTGTGCCAGGTGATGACATGCTTCCTGCACTGATCCAAAGCAGGGCTACATGCTAGAGAGGGCTGTCCCCACTGTCCTCTGAAATCAGGAGGTCCCTTCCAAAGAATTCTGTACTGTTGTGGAAGCCGTAGGATAATAAAAACACCCATGACTAGAGTTTTCAGATAATTCATTTATTCATGAATCCATTCACCACCATTTATTCCAGACTTTATCTTCGCAAGTACTGGCACAAACAAGAGCTACTAAAAGAACTACATACACTTGTTCTGGTTCTTCAGAAGGTCTAAAATTAGGAGTTGGAAAACCAGGAGATACATTTGACAGAGCATAACCTTTCTAACAGTCAGGGAAGGAGTGAGCTTCCTTCACTAACTGCTACAGAGGCTTTCGGACCTGAAAGGACTCTGCTGTGTTAGGCAGCTGGACCCCTTAGGTCCTCTTCCAAGGTATCATTCCACGCTTCTATGAATCACACGATAAAGTCAAGGAAATAAGTAGAGGGAGGCTGTGGAAGGGGTAAACTGAGTCAAATATCCTCCTTTTACACTCTAGCCAGCCAGCTCTCCCTTGTGCTTCCAGACTGCTCCTGACCTGTTTCTGCCATGACCTAGGACCAAGGTGACTCCTGCTCTGTGGAGTCTCTGACACTCACTGCACACATGGCATAAGCCCCTAAGACAAATGTAAATTCCATCTGTAAGGGGCACCATATCTCAACTGTCAGGGTGGCAAAGATTAAAATGCTTGATGTAAGATTGTGGTGGGTATCCAACCAACCTCACACCTTGTGGGTCAGGTCATTACTTAGCACAATCTTTTGAAAGAAAATTTGACATCATATATCAAAATTTAAAATGCACATACGCTCCCACTCTGTAACCCCATTTCTGGGAATATATCATACAGACATACTTGCATTCCTACAGAGCACTGTATCGTATAGGGATGTGCGCGGCAGCATTTTTTTTTTTAAAGCTTATTTAAGTCTTCGGCAGCATATTCCTATCTTTCTATTGTATTTCTTTTCATTGTTGTAAAATATATGTAACATGATAATTATCATTTTAAATATTTCAAGTATATAATTCGGTGACATTAAATACGTTCACAAAAAATTCCTAACCGTCACCACTATCTACACCCAAAGTAGTTCTACCATCCCTAATACAAAACTCTGTACTCATTAAATAGTAACTGCCCTTTGTTATTTCCCCCTTTGCCCCTAGTATTCTCTATTCTATTTTTGACTCTATGAATCTTCCTATTCTAAGTACCTCATATAAGTGGATTTATAAATATTTGTCCTTCTGCGTGTGGCTTTTTTCACTTAGCAACGTTTTCACGGTCCATCCGTGTTGTAGTATGTCTCAATATTTCATTCCTCTTTATGGCTGAATAATAGTCCATTGCATGTATATATCATATTTTGTTTATCTAGTCATCTCCTGATGGACGCTTCGGTTGTTTCTGCCTTTTGGCTATTTTGAATAAAGCTGCTATAAACATTTTTGTACATATATCTGTTTGAGTCCCTGATTTTGCAGTATATTTTTAACAGCAAAAAGATTGAATATAACCAAAATAACTATTAGTAGGGGATTAATTAAGTTATTGAACATCCACATATTAGAATACTATGCAATCCTGTAGAGTAAGACAGCATTATAAGTCTTGGTATGGAATTATCTGTAAGATAGATTATTATCTTCAGAAAACAAGAGTTGGAGCAGCAGCAGCAGCAGCATAGATGACTGCGGAGGCAGGAGGAACTGAACGCATGCCTGACGCATAGACTGTCTCTGGAAGACTCCGCAGAAGCCAGCGAGAGCTGTGCTGGGAGGCCCCTGGGCCGAGGGTCAGCAGTGAGGGAAGGCTTACTCTTCACTATTTCCCCTTTGTACTGTTGGAAATATTTGAACGAACTGAATGTTTTGCCTTCTGAAAATTAATCAATACATTTTTTAATGGGCATGTGATCGCATAAGATCCTGAGTTTGGTCCCGAGCCCAGCAGAAGGTGGGGAGATGTGACAGCGGGGAGGCTGGAGAGCAGCCCAGCAGGGAAATGGAAGCAGAGCAAAAAATAAAACAAAACAAACAAAAAAGTCTGACATTTATCCTTTCAAGCCCTACAAACATCACCGCTGCTGCCCCTGTCTTCAAACACTGAGCTCACTATCAAAAGCTTTCCTGATGCCTTGTACCCTCTCAGTTCCAATGCCCCTATTTCTTCTTTTCTTCCCCTTTCCCTAGAAAAGTAATTTAGAGAGATGCAAGATGAAGGGTTTGGGCTCACCCTGCCTAGCTGCTCATTCTTCAGTCTCCAGGAAAGGGAGGCCATGAAGTGAGGCTTCAAAGTCACAGGGATACCCTACCCCAAGGAGGGTGGTCACGTTCTATCAGGAGAGGCCTCCGTCAGCCTCTTCCAGGCCAGATGTGGAGAAAAGGTGTCTGCTCAGAGCCAGCTGAACAGACCTCATGGGATGATAATCAAATCACATTTGAAAATGAGATGAGGAGGGGGGTCAGAACAAAAGCCTGTGAAAAGAAAAATAAGGTAAAAGTTGCAGAAATTGGTGCTCTGCATTCTAAGGGCTTCCTGGCTCCTAGCAGAGTTTAAGATTAGTGTTGATAATAGCTTCACCATAGGACCACAAAAAAAAAAATCAATGAAACTGGGACTGAGGCAGGATCCATTTATCTTCTTGGGGTGAAATAGAAGGTGTGATTTTAAAAAGACAAATTATACCAAATGCGTGTAATTGATGTGCATACATAGAACGATGCAAGGAAGGCCAACTGCACACAATTGCACAATATCAGGCATTATTCTCATCAAGAGTTTCTTGTAACAATGCCAACCCCAGGGCACGGTTCAAGTACTCTGGAGAGTAGTTTTAGGCATTGAGTTCTAGAATACAGTGCATTATTTTTGCATGGTTAATTATTTGTTTGAAAGAGTGATGAAGAATATTGAAAGGAAAAGCCAATTGGCAGGTCCTGCTTTATACTGAAACTACTTGGTTGGGACAGGACTCCACAGGTCACTTAATCCATCCCTCTGCGTTTCATTAAAATGGATTGTCTACCTCTCAGAACAAATTTTACCCTTAGTTTAAAGCTCTTATCTATGTGAGTTTCCTTCATTGAGCTATATATACACTCTCATGGGCAGGGATGCTGGCCTCATCCCCTCTATGGTGTCAGTACCTGACACACAGAAAGGTCTCAAAGACGTTTTATTGGGTAATTGATTGATTGATTAATTAATTGAGATCTTGTTTTTCACTCAAAAAAGGTTACCATCAGCAGAAGTTCAGATCTGGGTATTTCAAAACCAGCTTTTTGACCAGCTGACACTGCTAAACCAGTCTAGTTGAGGGGTTCAAGTTAGTCCTTGGAGAGGTTAAATTACCAGAGAGGGGGTGGGCAAGGGCGCAGAGAGGGGTGAGAACCGTTGCCTGGGCGTCTGGGGATCAGGGGACCCGGAACATGGATCATCTCCACAGAGGTTTACTGCGTATCCACAGCTGATGTACTTCATGTCTCTGGAGACAAGTATGGAGCAATAACCCACAATACCTGAAAGGTGAGGAAGAGCCTCCCACCTGGCAAAAAGAAAGCCATTTCAGGAAAGCTTTCCTTAAGCCCAGAAAGGGCTGAAGGTCACCTGAAGCAAGATGCTTTCTCTTGTGGGGCCACCCAACATCATGTCTAGAGGCTTCTTCTGCCCCTAGGCTGCCAGGCAACCAACCTTTTAATCCAAGAGTCCACAACCCCCAGGCAGCAAACAGGTAGCAGTCTGTGGCCTGTTAGGAATGGGGCCGCACAGCAGGAGGTCAGTGACAGGTGAGCAAGAGAAGCTTCATCTGTATTTGCAGCCTCTCTCCAGCACTAGCATCGCCACCTCAGCTCCACCTCAGATAATGAGACATTAGGTTCTCATGGAGCACTGGTCCCTGGTGCCAAAAAGGTTGGGGACCATTCCAGTTTAATCCTTTTCCTTTTTCCACACAAAGCCTGGCTATACCTTGCCCCCACCCAGATGACCCCTCCTCCTTTACTAGGATGCTGGAGAAGAGTGAGTGCCCTCCCCGCCTCTCTCAGCTACCTACAGGTACTTTTATCACAGCCCATGGTCTTCCTTTCCTCATCCAATGAATCTCCAGCACTTCCTTGCCCAGAAACCTTGCTGGCCACGGTGAAAGGCAGCCCTCGCCCTCAAGAAGCTCTGGGAACATCTCCCTTTTCTCCACCTATCTGGTTTCATTCCCTTCAGATCCAACACAGACTGGCTTTTTCAAATATTCCTTCTGTCTTGCAAATTGGTCTTTCTAGTCACAGTCTCCTTCCCTCAGGATATAAAGCTGATCAAATCCTCCCCATTCCAATAGCAGCTATGACAGTAACCAAAACAAAAAACCTTCTGGCATGCTGATTTCCCCTCAAGGCTTTTTTTCTCTACTTTTCCTTTAAAATCCG
>NW_011889001.1:449220-451133 GCF_000151845.1 Pteropus vampyrus | reverse complement strand
GATTCCTAAAATAGAATCCACAACAAATGAAGGAGAAGAGAAATGAAAGATATAACGTAATAAAATGTTACTGAGCTGAAGATAAAGGCCTGTGTGTACAGACAGATGGGCTCACCAGGCAAAGTCAGAGAAAAGAGACCCTAGACACATCATGAAAAATAATAAAGATAATGTCAGAGAGAGAGAGAGCAAGTCTGCTCGTAGATTGAATAAGGTGGCTTCAGACATCTCGGTGATACAGAACAGACCTGAGAGCAGAAGAAAACATGGGCCATGATGAACAGGACCTTCCCAGTGGGGAACAGAAAGATTTACTTGGGAAACAAGGGGGAGACACAAGTTAGCTACTGGAAAACAAGTTAAATCCCTTCTTTACACTAAATCTCCAAAATGAATCCCTCCTGGATTAAATATTTAAATGAAAAATTGAGTCATAAAAGTAATATGGTAAAACAACAGATGAATATTTATATAACTTTCAGAGTAAGGAAGAACTTTCAAAGGAACCAAAGAGAAAAGCACATAGGAAAAAGACTGCTCATCAACACTACATAAAAGTTTTAAGGTTTGCTACAAAAATATAGCTCAACATCAAATTACAAAAGTAGGAAAAAACGAAATATGTATGACAAAGGTTCGTTTCTTTCAAATCAATAGAACAAGAGGTAAAGAATATAAATAGGCAATTCACAATAGAAGAAATACAAATAAGTATTTAGTGCAACTGGTAACAAAATTTAAAAATTTAAATTAGGATTACTAAGATTTAGCATCGTCCAGGTAGCAGACTAACAAAAAAATCAAAAGAATTACAATGACCATTACTGAAAACAGGAGGAAACGGTCACTGTTATGGGCATCTGGGACATGAAGGGCACATTAGCACAGCGCTTGTGAACGGCAATTGGGAAATTTTATCAAGAGCTTTAACAAAAGGAAAACTCTAATTAAAAATTTGTATTCATTGGAATTATCTTGAGAATATCATCATTAAGTTATCAAAAATATGTGAATAAGGAACTTCATTAAGTATTGTTTCTAACAGCAAGAGAAAAAATTGAAATGACCTAGATGTCTAAGTTTAGTGTAATAAGTCATTGAATTTAATATAAAGCAAGTTTAACATGATAACGTGGACACCCATTGACATGGAGGGAGAAAACAATATATTATTTTAAAAAGTCATAAAAGTATAGGGTACCCATTTTTGATAAAATACACACACATATACACATACATGAACACAGATTACACCAAACTATTAGCAGTAGTTATACCTAGATACCAAGATTACATGAGATTTTTTCCTTTATGTCTATTGTATTTCTATGGTTTTTTTTACTATGAATGTGAATTATGTATGATTTTTAAAAAACTTGTTTTAAAATACAGTTAAAAAGCCCAAGAGTGCAATTACTGGGATATATAATAAACACATGTTTAGTTTTATAAAAACTGATACGCTCTTCCAGGGTAGCTATACGACTTACATTCCTCCCATCAACATATGAGTGATCCATTTTCTCCACATCCTTGCCAGTATTTGGTGTTATCACTATTTTTTTATTTTAGTCATTCTGATAGTTATGTGTGTAGTGTTATCTCATTATGGTTTTAATTGGTATGTTTCTAATGGCTAATGATGTCAAACATCTTTTCATGTATTTGTTAGCCATCTGTAGAAAAATGAAAAATTATGTTCACACAAAACCTGTATATGAATGTTCATAGCAGCTTTATTCATAATTGCCCCAAACTGGAAACAACCCAAATGTCTCTCAATAGGTAAATGGTTAAACAAACCACAGCACGTCCATACCATGGAATACTACTCAGCAAATAAATGGGAATACCCTATTGATATGCACAATAACATGAATGAATCTCAATGGAATTATGCTGAGTGAATAAAG
>NW_011889001.1:442837-449170 GCF_000151845.1 Pteropus vampyrus | reverse complement strand
ATTTGTATTCATTGGAATTATCTTGAGAATATCATCATTAAGTTATCAAAAATATGTGAATAAGGAACTTCATTAAGTATTGTTTCTAACAGCAAGAGAAAAAATTGAAATGACCTAGATGTCTAAGTTTAGTGTAATAAGTCATTGAATTTAATATAAAGCAAGTTTAACATGATAACGTGGACACCCATTGACATGGAGGGAGAAAACAATATATTATTTTAAAAAGTCATAAAAGTATAGGGTACCCATTTTTGATAAAATACACACACATATACACATACATGAACACAGATTACACCAAACTATTAGCAGTAGTTATACCTAGATACTAAGATTACATGAGATTTTTTCCTTTATGTCTATTGTATTTCTATGGTTTTTTTTACTATGAATGTGAATTATGTATGATTTTTAAAAAACTTGTTTTAAAATACAGTTAAAAAGCCCAAGAGTGCAATTACTGGGATATATAATAAACACATGTTTAGTTTTATAAAAACTGATACGCTCTTCCAGGGTAGCTATACGACTTACATTCCTCCCATCAACATATGAGTGATCCATTTTCTCCACATCCTTGCCAGTATTTGGTGTTATCACTATTTTTTTATTTTAGTCATTCTGATAGTTATGTGTGTAGTGTTATCTCATTATGGTTTTAATTGGTATGTTTCTAATGGCTAATGATGTCAAACATCTTTTCATGTATTTGTTAGCCATCTGTAGAAAAATGAAAAATTATGTTCACACAAAACCTGTATATGAATGTTCATAGCAGCTTTATTCATAATTGCCCCAAACTGGAAACAACCCAAATGTCTCTCAATAGGTAAATGGTTAAACAAACCACAGCACGTCCATACCATGGAATACTACTCAGCAAATAAATGGGAATACCCTATTGATATGCACAATAACATGAATGAATCTCAATGGAATTATGCTGAGTGAATAAAGTCAGTCTGTAAAGGTTACATACTGTATGATTCCGTTTATACAGCATTCTTTAAAAGACAAAATTATAAAGATGGAGAACAGGTTGGTTGTCAGGGATGAGGGAGGAGAAGAAGGAAGGAAGTCACCTATGGCTATAAAAGGGTATCATTAGAAATGCTTATGATGGACCTGTTCTGTATCCTGATTGTGGTGGTTGGTGGTCATATGATTCTACACATGAGATAAAATTGAATAAATCTAACTATAAACACACGCAAGTGAGTGCATGTAAAACAGGTGAAATCTGAATAAGGTCAATCGACTGTATCGATGTTAATTTCTTCATCGTGCTATTGCACTATGGTTATGCAAGATGTTACCACTGGGGGGAACTGGATGAAGGTCACCTGGGTCTTTCTGTGTTATTTCTTACAACTGCATTTATTTTGCGATAATTATAGATAATTATAATTATA
The DNA here is from genome assembly GCF_000151845.1 of Pteropus vampyrus. Classification (NCBI taxonomy): domain Eukaryota; kingdom Metazoa; phylum Chordata; class Mammalia; order Chiroptera; family Pteropodidae; genus Pteropus; species Pteropus vampyrus. Next base: position 447,755 of record NW_011889001.1, on the reverse strand, counting down.
ATTATCTCAAAATAAAAAGTTTAAAAAAAACAATGAGACATAAAAATAGATAATGAAAACACAAGAAGGTACATGCTAAGACATAGCTATGCAAAGAGCGTTGTGGGAGGCACAGTGGGCATTTTGCTCCACAGAGGATTCAGGAAGGTATTCCTGGAGGAGGTTGTGACTGGTGAGTCTGGAGATGCTATGAACAGCAAGAGCATTCTCAGGCATGGTACAACAGGAGATGGGAATGCAACCTGAGATTCGGTGATGACTCAAACTCTGAAGCCTCAGAAGCCTGCTGGGGAGGGGCTAAAAGAAGTTCAGACAGGAAGAGGGGATGCCCTGGGAAGGCCAACGTTATCCCCGCTGTGTCATGTTATTTCATTTATTTACCAGAGCAGTCATTCATTCATTCACTCATTTGTTCAAAAAATATCTTCTACGTACCAGACAGTGCACCATGCCCTAGGGATAACATGATAAATGAGAGACCGTCTCCCACCCCATCCCAGCCAAAATTGTGAGGGGGAGACAGACAAGGAGAAAGAAAAATACAAATCCATAATCGTGAGAAGTTCTATGACAGGGTAAAACAGACTGAATCGGAAAGGGGCCCCTCACCCTGAATGACTTTCGGGAAGAGGTGGCATCTGTGCTAAAACCTGAAAGATCAGTAAAAGAAATCTAAATGAGCAGAAGGTGGGGAAGGATGGTCTTCAAAGTAAAAGGAATTGATTACTTGTACAAAGGCCCAGAGGTGAAGATGTGTGTCACAGCGAGGGGAAACCCAAGATGTTAAATGTGGCTAAAACATAGAGTCAGAAACCTGGAAGGACTTGAGTGAGGCTGGAAAGCTCACTGAACCTAGGATTCCACAGCACCCTGAATGCCATGCTTCTCTTAGGGACTGACTCTTAGGGGGATGCAGGAGCCATTGAAGTTTTTTTCCACAGGAGAGGCTCGAGGTCAGAACTGGAGCATAGGATGATGATTCTGAGAGCAATGAGGGAAAGAAACTAGGGTGGTGCAGGGAACTCCAGCCCCCGCCCCCATCTGTGCTCCAGGTCAACACTATACCCCTTCAAAGCTCTCACACAGCTTCCTGGGCGCCCAGTTCTATGGTCAGAGCATATTCCTCCCCACCCCTCCAGGAAGCAGTGAGCTCCCATGGTTTATGGAGTTCTGAGTTCCTGGGCTAACCTCTTTCCCATTCCCAATCAATTGCTCCCTGTCACTAGCTGATCCTATTCCAGTTCTTTACTTTCTGGATCATAAAGTTGTCCTCTGCGTGACTAAGGAGGCTCTTTGGAGCTGAGCATTTATAACCCAGAGATACCTGTGCAGTCAGCAGCCCCCATTAGTGTGCTGCTTGACAATTTAGCTGTCCCCTCCGAGGCCAGGATTAGATCTATCTGCTTCCTTGGGTCTAGCTTGCCTGGCATCAGGATAAGGCTGGATGGCTTCCCAAGCTGTGCTTTGGCAGCAAGAGCAGCCTGTGCTGCTGTGGCTTCAAACGAGACAGAGCAAGAACTGCAGACAGGCAACCCAGCTGCAGGGCAAAGAGACAGCACCCCTTCTGGCCAGGCAGGCATCATCCTGAGATGTCTGTTGAGAACAAAATACAATCTGAGGAGAGGCTTTCAGAAAAGGACAGGAGGACCATGACCTTTGAGTACCTGGCCAGGGACTGGTGAAGCAGAGGAGCAAGGAGGGCACCAGTCAGCCCCAAACCCTAGTGAGAAGCCAAGGGTGGAATCCACAGACAGGGCTGAAAGCAGAACCCTCGTCAATACTATTCAGAGGCTACAACAACAGGGCCAGTAAGGGACAGGTCAGGAGGGAGGGGATCTGAGCCTTTATGGAATAGAGTGAGGGAAGAAGAGCCTCTGTGAGATTCCAGTCCCTTTGTTGCCTCACTTAGGTGAAGAGATGAAAGAGACAGGTTTTGCCTTCAGGGAGCTCACAGCCTGGGGGAAGTGTAGCAGGGGGTTTTGACAGAACTATGAAGCTCCGCCCTGCCCTCATCCGACTGTGCTCTGCTGTAGGAAGCAGCTGCTGGGGCTGTGAGCCCAAGAGATTTAAGGGCATTTACTTTGTCAGTCCAAGCACCAGAAAGATCCCTCCACAAAGTAGGATGCCTTCGTGCTCGCGTTCAAATGATTACAACAGCGTCTGGTGCCTAGTAGATGCTCAGTCAGTACTTGTGGGATGTTTGTCTTGGTTTAACCTCTTTGTCTCAGAAACTAAGAACACAAACAAGCTTGTTTTCACCACAATGACCAGAAGTTTGAGCAATGCCATCCTGGGGGTGGAGGGAAGTTTGGGGCATTCACAGTTTGCTCAGAGAACTCCATGGGGCTGCCTCTCTCAGAGGCATCACCAAGGTCCCACACACTTCCAGCTCGAAATGAGAGATTCCTATAGAGCCAGGCCCCGAGAGTAGATTCCAGGCCTTCATCTACACTCCAGGGCAGCCCACTGGCTTCCCCAGGCCACCCCCTCAGGGCTACCGTTCATCATAGGCTTCTATAGCCAAGGTGTCTCATTTTAGGTCTCAACACTGAGCTCGTTAACAGTGTGACCTCACAGATGACCTGAGATTAAATTTTCCAAAATGCAGCAAGAAAAAGTAGAGGCTCAGAGTCACAGGGAGTGAGGTAACCGAAATAAACAGCTCTGGAAGCAGACCTGCTTCTAGACTTACCCATCAACAGAAAGTCCTAGAAAAGTGACCACACGCCGTGACCTGGAAAAGAGGAAATTCTCAGCATCCCAGAGGTAGAGCTGTGTGCGCAAATGTAGGGACCTGGCCTTGTGTGAGGGGTCTGTGAGGTCTCCTTGAGGATGCAACATTTGAGCTGAGATGAGGGGAATGGGGAAAGGGAGAAGGGACTCAGACAGAGGGATCAATATTGGAAAGGTTTCAAATTGGAAGTGAATGTGGAGCAAGCAAGGAACCAGAAGCAGGCCTGTAGCAGGGGTGGCGAGCTAGGGGGAAAGTGGTTTGCGTGGGGTTAGGGGTAAGGCAGGCAGACCACGCAGGTCTGTGGGGGACAGTCCAGCCCAACAGGTGAGTTAGTGTCCTAAGAAATCCCTCTAGGCTACTATGGCTGGAAGGGAGCAGCCTGAAAAGGTACTTTTTGAAACCTTTTTCTTTTGGAGGCTGACACCGTTACAGACAGAGAAGCTATAGGACTTCTCTTGGAAGCAGGGAAACAATTCAAAGGCCACCCTACCTACCACCACTCCAACCACTAGGAAGACCATCCCTGGTTGGAAACATTAACAAAAGCCATCAAAGATATGCACAGACCCACTGAGCGTTCCACCTCCCCCAGGTACAGAAAGGTAGTGAGAAAGAACATCCACACGCTTAACTGTGGCTCCACTGTGAAGATAGGCTGGCCTCAGGCAAAGCGGCCAGAGTCAAGAAGTCTCCTATTTCAGGGGTCCTCAACACCGGGGCAGCAGACTGGTACCAGTCCATGGCCTATTAGGAACCGGGCTGTACAGTAGGAGGTGAGTAGCTGGCAAGTGAGCAAAGCTTCATCTGTATTTGTAGCCACTCCCCAGTGCTAGCATCACTGCCTCAGCTCTACCTCAGATCATGAGGCATTAGATTCTCATAGGAGTACTGGTCCCTGGTGCCAAAAAGGTTGGAGACCACCGTGCCTATTCCATATCAGAGAAAGAGAGGCCTGCACAGAGCTGCCCTTGTTCAGTGTGAACAATATGAAAAGAAATGAATAGCAAGGCAAATACGCAAACCTATTACCAATTGCATAAAAAAAAAAGAAATATAGAAACATAGCATGAAAAAAAAAATACAGAAAAAGAAGTCAAGTATGAAATTATAGCCCAAGAAAAAGAAGAAAATTATACATGAGGATTCATTTTTAGAAAAATTCAATAATACGAAGGCTCAAAACCAGATGATAAAACAATAAAATAAAATTAGAGAGATTGCAGAATTAAAGAAACAAGTTATGGATCAAAATAACATTATAAAACAAATAAAGAAAGAAAATAAATGGCTATGGAATCTATAGAGTTTAAGATCAAACCACTAACATAGAGTAAATACATAAAAAAATAAGTGATTAGCAAAGAAAATATTCAAAATAATCTATGGAAGACAACTGGCATCTCTAAATTAGGGTCCACAGCGCCCCCTCCCAAATAAGGGGTATTCAGAAAGCTGTAGAAAAAAAATCTTAAAAGAAATGAATAATCAGCAAAGTTAAAGGCGTAGCCTGGTGAAGTTGTTGAATTTCAAAGATAAAGTATTCAGCCAACAGAATCAGCAAGTCACCTCTAAAGGGGAGCATAAACTAGCCATAGACTTGTCTACGGTGACATTCACAGGTAGATGTTCTCATGGATGTAGAAACTCAGCTAACAGAGAGTGATTCTAGGGCGGGTGAGGAGAATTACTGCGTAATGAATTTCAACCAACCAAGGAATAAATCAAAATAATGACTTCCGTCTAGAGAAATTGTGGTGAAATGACTCGGAGTCCTTACAGTCTTTTAAATATAGATATAAAACAAAAACATTCTGAAATTGTTAAAAACCGTAAAATGAAAACACAATTTTATAAAACTAACAAAAATTAGGAGGTGGGGAAAGGGAAAGAAATAGAATAGAAGTATACCAATTTCCTCATCTTGGCAAGGGGTTAGTTGATACTATTTAAAATTGAAATATGAAGTTCAGAATGATGATTCAAATCTCATTGTTTTTATAATAGTCTTTCCTAATCTTAAGAGCATCTTTCAGGAAATAATATATTTTGTAATGAAGAAACATTCATCAAGTGTAGCAATTTCCTCCATTTCACAGCAATTTCTTTTTCTTCAGTTATATTTAAGCAAAATTTAATTAATGTTTTAAAGATTTCCATGATCCCATTATTCTAAAATTAGTCTGA
>NW_011889001.1:435990-441733 GCF_000151845.1 Pteropus vampyrus | reverse complement strand
TCCTCTCTTCCTTGCCACTGCATCCTTCACACTTCCATTACACTGTATAGTGAAGCATCTCATACTGCTCTGCCTTCCACCCACTCTCTCTCTTCTCCTACCACCCAGACATTTCTCTATTTCTCAATTATTCCCAACAGTAGTGACTCAAAACCTGAATATCCTGAAAGAGAAATTCTCAAAGTATACAACGATAAACCCAAGGATACCAGAATTTCATAAAAAGAGAATCAGTGTTTGGGGAGAGATTACTGTTCACACAAATTCCTGTAAGTAATACGAGTAAAAACCACATGGATATGGATACTTGAATAATTGTACCATGTATCTGTCATGGCCACCCCAGCTAGTAACCATTAGCAATAAGCTAGTCCTGTATCGATAGTCCTGTTTTCAGTCTAATGGCGCATTCATTTACTGTGGTTGCTCTTATTAGGGCAGTTAGCACTTCAAGATACAATTTATAGAACCTGACAGTGATTCGTTCTGCTTATGTTTACTCATTTAATTAAGTTAACTGCTCTTCTTTGAAAAAAAAATATATATAGTTAGGCTATTCTAGGACTATGGTAGCATGAATTAAGCTGAAGACAAGGGGATGCCAAAGTACTACTCATTTATTTGTTCATCAAGTCCTATTAGCATCTCTTGAGCGCATACCTACTATGTGCCCGGCTCGAAGCCCAGGACTTTATATTCTTCCTCTTTCTACCATAACAGCCTCTGGGCTGGCAAGTTTCACAACACAGAGTCTTGTACCATGGCTCAGAGAGACAGAGCTACTGCCTCAGATTGAAGAGCAAGGACTTGGGCCTCCCGCCAATCTCAGTGTAAAGCAGGCTCCTTAATGGGTACCAGCTCAGACCCTGGAACAAGGCCAAGCTCCACAATTTCTGTTCGACCTTGGACAAGTTAGTCACAACTCCGGGATTCACAGTCCTCCTTTGTAAAACGGAGATGACAAAAGTACAAAACCTAGTGCTGTTGTATTAATCTGCTCAGGCTGCCATCACAAAATACCAGACTCGTAGCCTAAACAACACAAATTTATTTTCTCATAGCCCTAGAGGCTACAAGTCTAAGATCAAGGTGCCAGCAAGGTTGGTTTCTGGTGAGAGCTCTCTCCTCGGCTTGCAGATGGCCTTCTCACTGTGTTCCCACATGGCTTTTTCTCTGTGTGCACGTGTGGAGAAAGCACTCTGGTGTCTCTTCCTCTTCGTAAAAAAACATTGATCCTATTGGATTACAGCCCCACCTTTATGACCTCATTTAACCTTAATCACCTTCTTAAAGGCCCTAGCTCCTAATTAGTCACATCGGAGGTTAGAGCTTCAACATGTGAATTTGGTGGAGACACACACAATTCAGTCCCTAACAGTTGCTGTGATGATTACATTTAGCTAACACATGTACTGCACTCAGGTGGGAAAGTGCCTATACATACTACATGCTTAACAAGTGTTAGCATTACTTTTATTGATACTGTTGTTATCAAAATATTGAGTCACAATAGACTCATGTTTGAAGCATATTTGCCCAAGATTCATGGTTAAATAGGTTTTGAAGTGTTTCATAAGGTAAGAAAGGGAATGTCCTTCATCTTAACATCAGGTTAGACAAGTATTCCACAACTGGATCTGCCAGAATTGAAAAAGCCATGTGAACACAAGAGGCATAAATGTAATGTAGTGAGATTTTCACAAAGACTAAATTTTCACCAAGATTTTTATAAAGATTAAATTTTAAATGTTTAAATTCTGAGATTACATCCTTCCTCCTTTTATTTTTGAAAACATATGGTTAGGCTGTTCTAGGACTATGGTAGCATGAATTAAGCTGAAGACGAGGGGATGCCAAAGTACTACTCATTTATTTGTTCATCAAGTCCTGTTAGCATCTCTTGAGCTCATACCTACTATGTGCCCGGCTCAAAGCCCAGGACTTTATATTCATCCTCTTTCTACCATAACAGCCTCTGGGCTGGCAAGTTTCACAACACAGAGCCTTGTACCATGGCTCAGAGAGACAGAGCTACTGCCTCAGATTGAAGAGCGAGGACTTGGGCCTCCCGCCAATCTCAGTGTAAAGCAGGCTCCTTAATGGGTACCAGCTCAGACCCTGGAACAAGGCCAAGCTCCACAATTTCTGTTCGACCTTGGACAAGTTAGTCACAACTCCGGGATTCACAGTCCTCCTTTGTAAAACGGAGATGACAAAAGTACAAAACCTAGTGCTGTTGTATTAGTCTCCTCAGGCTGCCATCACAAAATACCAGACTCGTAGCCTAAACAACACAAATTTATTTTCTCACAGCCCTAGAGGCTACAAGTCTAAGATCAAGGTGCCAGCAAGGTTGGTTTCTGGTGAGAGCTCTCTCCTCGGCTTGCAGATGGCCTTCTCACTGTGTTCCCACATGGCTTTTTCTCTGTGTGCACGTGTGGAGAAAGCACTCTGGTGTCTCTTCCTCTTCGTAAAAAAACATTGATCCTATTGGATTACAGCCCCACCTTTATGACCTCATTTAACCTTAATCACCTTCTTAAAGGCCCTAGCTCCTAATTAGTCACATCGGAGGTTAGAGCTTCAACATGTGAATTTGGTGGAGACACACACAATTCAGTCCCTAAGAGTTGCTGTGATGATTACATTTAGCTAACACATGTACTGTACTCAGGTGGGAAAGTGCCTATACATACTACATGCTTAATAAGTGTTAGCATTACTTTTATTGATACTGCTGTTATCAAAATATTGAGTCACAATAGACTCATGTTTGAAGAATATTTGCCCAAGATTCATGGTTAAATAGGTTTTGAAGTGTTTCATAAGGTAAGAAAGGGAATGTCCTTCATCTTAACATCAGGTTAGACAAGTATTCCACAACTGGATCTGCCAGAATTGAAAAAGCCATGTGAACACAAGAGGCATAAATGTAATGTAGTGAGATTTTCACAAAGACTAAATTTTCACCAAGATTTTTATAAAGATTAAATTTTAAATGTTTAAATTCTGAGATTACATCCTTCCTCCTTTTATTTTTGAAAACATATGGTTAGGCTGTTCTAGGACGATGATGACACACATTAAGTTAAAGATAAAGGAATCCCTCCCTTTGTCTGAGTTTTGGTATTAAATTGATTTTCTTTTAACAAATGTTGCACTGATGATGGAAAGCAGCTCTCTTGGTTTTGTCTGAACTGTGTGTGTGTGTGTGTGTGCGTGCGTGTGTGTGTGTGTGAGTGAATATTCTTAATCGAAAGCTTATTTTAGTAACCTGATATTCTGGAGATCATTTTTGGTCCAAAAGTCTAGAGTCCATTGGCTGGACCTTGGCCTCCATTTTCCAGATGGATAAGTTGGATCATGACCTCACTTGAGTGTTTCCAAGTCCTGGCTCACGTCTGGAATCAGCGCCACGTTGTCAGATGCTCAATACCATACAGAGACACATATCAATGCATATGCTTATTTGTGGAGACTGGCAATTTAAAAAGCCTCATTTACACTGCATTGCATTTGACAGGAATGACTTAAAAGGAAAAATCTAATAGATAAAACACCTCAAATTGGCTGAACTCTGGCTAAAATCAATGAACACCATCACCACTTTTCCCAAATGAAAAAGATGGTTTCAAGGAATAATCACGAGGGATTCTCCTGACACTCGCATTTTTTAATTATCTAGAAAACAGTCACTCCTCATGATTATGAGATGAAGATGAGGGGTTGGTATTTGACTCATCACATTCCGACCTGATGTGTTAAGCCTGAATTTATAATCTAAAGCAATAGGTGAAATCCAGACTTCCTTATTTAAGTCTTATTGCCTACTTGTTGCAAGTGAAATTGGTGTGTAATGGCCATATTCTGGGGCAAACATGTTTTCTGTTGGGCTGGAACTGTGTGCGACTCCTGACCAGCATCCTAGCAGGTCCTAAGGCCATTTGCTGTCATGAATAAGTCAGTAAATGATTCAAGCTCGAATCACACAGATTTCAGAATAAGGGGTCCTTGGGATCCAAAGCCAACAGGTAAAAGTAAGTCATCTTGGATCAGGGCAGGTGTTCTTGGAAGAAAGGAGCCTCAGTAAAAATAAAAGTAAAAATGACAACAATAACATCTGACTTGAATGCTCATATTTAGTGAGAGTGTGCTCCGTTCTAGCTAACATGGTGAGCATTTTATTTATCTCATTTAATCCTCCCTACAACTCTACTAAATAAGTTCTATTATCCCATTTTATAGAGGAAAAATCTGAGGCACAAGTAGCAAGTAGTGAAGTAGATATAGAAGAGTCCTCATTCCTGTTTTCAAGGAGCTTTTGAATCTCCCTTGCAGGGTACAGCATTTATTCTTCACCAGGCAAGTCCACAAATGAAGTCACTCTCACATGACCCTCAGACATGCTGAGGGCCCAGGAAGGTAGGGGAGAATGTCACTCTCACTTTGTGGATGAAATGCTGAGGCCAAGGATGCAACTGTCACATAGTGTGGTAGCCATACTATAGAGGGATGCAGGCTTCCTGAATACTTGTCCGGACTTCAATCAACAACCTCTGACCGTGAGGGTTTGGGTCACTGCCTGGTCAAAGGATTGTTGGAGAGGGAGCCACCCACTGCAGGCCCTTCATAAAAATAAAGCCTTTTACAGAAGGTGTCACCTGAGAAGGTGTGAGGACCCCGATGTGGAGGTTCTGCAGCCCAAGAAGCCAGTGAATCCTCTGCGTTGCATGGGCAGCATGGTGGGGAAGAAGCTCACTGGCTGAGCTTCTCACTCCATGCAGACTCCCAAGGACTCTGCCCTGCTCCCCTTCACTTTCATTTTCCTTCTTGCTCTGAAACACTTTCTACCTCCCCCATGGGCCCTGCTCCCAGGGAGATGCTCTGGCCAGAGGATAAGCCTGAACCCAGATGGTGAGGGAGAATTAGCATTGAGCCCCACTGAGCCATGAAGGGAACTGAAGAGGTGAATATTTTACACCTGCAATTAGTCACACATGCAAAACTGTGCTCACAACTAGTTGCACCTGCTAGTGGTTAATTGCTAAATAGCAAATGCAATTAGGCACTTACACATTATCTCTAGGATGAAAAGTTGCCAACACGGTAGTCACCAGTATGTGCATGATCATGCACACGTACACACACACACTCATAGGGGCACATATACATATTATATGCCGGGCACACACATATACAGGGGTATTCACATTATATACAGGGATGCACACAAATAGGTGCATATACACATATATACAGGGGCACATACACATACAGAGACACACACACATGCCGGGGCATATGCACATACACAGGATATACACATATAAAGACACACACACACACACACACACACACACACACACACACACACACACACCCTCTGATGGAGGAGTGAACATTGAACAAAGCAATTTGACTCTCCAGGTTGGAGACTGAAAGACTCAAAGCGGGGCGTTTTTATTAAAACGTCGAGAAGCTGCATTAAAAGAATCTAGGTTAATCCAAGCCTTATATCGATATATAGGACACAGTCGAAGGCTCCGGCACTAGATAAGAACAGCATGGAACTGTAGATTGTTCTTTTGATAAAGACTGAGTAATCGTGGAAAACAAATTGGACCTGGCACACAGGGCCAGGCTGCAGAAAAGGCCGATGTTTTCAGGCCTCGCCGACCGTTGTTGACCCCCGATGTAAACCATTATTTAACTGCACAGCCGTAATTGTTTGTTGTTTTTTTTT
>NW_011889001.1:433305-435940 GCF_000151845.1 Pteropus vampyrus | reverse complement strand
AGTGTGGTAGCCATACTATAGAGGGATGCAGGCTTCCTGAATACTTGTCCGGACTTCAATCAACAACCTCTGACCGTGAGGGTTTGGGTCACTGCCTGGTCAAAGGATTGTTGGAGAGGGAGCCACCCACTGCAGGCCCTTCATAAAAATAAAGCCTTTTACAGAAGGTGTCACCTGAGAAGGTGTGAGGACCCTGATGTGGAGGTTCTGCAGCCCAAGAAGCCAGTGAATCCTCTGCGTTGCATGGGCAGCATGGTGGGGAAGAAGCTCACTGGCTGAGCTTCTCACTCCATGCAGACTCCCAAGGACTCTGCCCTGCTCCCCTTCACTTTCATTTTCCTTCTTGCTCTGAAACACTTTCTACCTCCCCCATGGGCCCTGCTCCCAGGGAGATGCTCTGGCCAGAGGATAAGCCTGAACCCAGATGGTGAGGGAGAATTAGCATTGAGCCCCACTGAGCCATGAAGGGAACTGAAGAGGTGAATATTTTACACCTGCAATTAGTCACACATGCAAAACTGTGCTCACAACTAGTTGCACCTGCTAGTGGTTAATTGCTAAATAGCAAATGCAATTAGGCACTTACACATTATCTCTAGGATGAAAAGTTGCCAACACGGTAGTCACCAGTATGTGCATGATCATGCACACGTACACACACACACTCATAGGGGCACATATACATATTATATGCCGGGCACACACATATACAGGGGTATTCACATTATATACAGGGATGCACACAAATAGGTGCATATACACATATATACAGGGGCACATACACATACAGAGACACACACACATGCCGGGGCATATGCACATACACAGGATATACACATATAAAGACACACACACACACACACACACACACACACACACACACACACACACACCCTCTGATGGAGGAGTGAACATTGAACAAAGCAATTTGACTCTCCAGGTTGGAGACTGAAAGACTCAAAGCGGGGCGTTTTTATTAAAACGTCGAGAAGCTGCATTAAAAGAATCTAGGTTAATCCAAGCCTTATATCGATATATAGGACACAGTCGAAGGCTCCGGCACTAGATAAGAACAGCATGGAACTGTAGATTGTTCTTTTGATAAAGACTGAGTAATCGTGGAAAACAAATTGGACCTGGCACACAGGGCCAGGCTGCAGAAAAGGCCGATGTTTTCAGGCCTCGCCGACCGTTGTTGACCCCCGATGTAAACCATTATTTAACTGCACAGCCGTAATTGTTTGTTGTTTTTTTTTAATCGCAAAATATCGCTTTGGAAAGTAACACAAAATCGGAGAGTGACCTTTAAAAATTCTGTTCAGTGCCTCCTTTGTAGCCCTTCCTTCCTCCAGTTTCTCTGAGCTGTGATACTGAGTTGTCATATTTTTCAAAAAATATTTCCTCTTCAGCAGCCGAGTGAGGAGTAATACATCTGTGTATTTAATTGTCGTCAGTTCAGATGTGGTAGACTGAAGAACCTCTTCAACGGTAATGAGACACGCGAAGGCACAGAACTGGCAGACTGAGGGACAGGACTGACAATCAGATTATAAGAGCAGCACCGCTGAAATACAGAACACCCTTCTGCAGGATCACAGCACTCGCCTGCCTTCCTTCACACACAGCCATGCCACCTCGCAGTCAATCTTTCACTGGATGCAAAAAGAATCAACTCCTCTCCCTCTCCTCCTCGTTTGTTCCTTTCTTCCCTCTTTCCTTCTTCCCTTCCTTTCTTCTTTCCCTTTCTCCCTACTTCAATCATTCATCAAAAAGGAATCGAATGATCAGAAATCAGTGGAAATGACCCCTACCTTCTAAGTGCTTAAGTATTACTGCGGAGAATATCTGTTTGTTGCTCCCAGGTCTCTGAATCAGAGAAAAAGTTGCATGAGCAGTAAAGATAAGTAAGGTAGCCACTGAAGAGTAAGGATTTGGACTCAGCCCAAATTTAAACCTTAACCTCTGCCATTTAGTAGCTGTGTGACCTTGGACAAGTGACTTAACCTCCATAAGGCTAAATTTACTCATTTATAAATGGGCATAATATAGCCAACCACACAAAATTATAGTGAGAGTTAAACCGAACTCTTAGCAAAGTGTCTGGATTATTGTAAGGGCTAATAATAACAAAATAATAGTCCTTATTATGCTGAACCATCGATGACATATTGTCAAGGAAGAATCCAGCAATACTGGCTGTCTTCATGAGAGTTTAGCTATAGCCAGAAAAAAGTGAATAGATTTTGAACAACTCCAGGAAGATTATGGACTTTAGCAGTGAACCTTTTCATCTCCATATGCTTCACACCTAGAGCCATACCTGGCGCAGTACAGGTGCTCACTAAACACTAGATAGGTGGATTGGTAGAGGAATGGCTGCATGCATGAATGAAAATGTGGAGGAAAAAAGGGCATCCTAAAGAGAGGGCAAAGATACCGACTTAAGAAGCATTGCAGTCAATGCAATTTGCCATTTTCTTTTTCAACCTGTCTATGTTCCAGGGACATGGTGGGATTGTACTTCCTGGCTCTTTTGAGGTACGGTGAAACCATGAGTCTAGTTCTGCCCAATAAGTTGTAAATAGAAGCGATGTGTGTTACTTCCAAACCAAGTCATTTAATTGTTAAAGCAAGA
>NW_011889001.1:427936-432750 GCF_000151845.1 Pteropus vampyrus | reverse complement strand
ATTTATAAATGGGCATAATATAGCCAACCACACAAAATTATAGTGAGAGTTAAACCGAACTCTTAGCAAAGTGTCTGGATTATTGTAAGGGCTAATAATAACAAAATAATAGTCCTTATTATGCTGAACCATCGATGACATATTGTCAAGGAAGAATCCAGCAATATTGGCTGTCTTCATGAGAGTTTAGCTATAGCCGGAAAAAAGTGAATAGATTTTGAACAACTCCAGGAAGATTATGGACTTTAGCAGGGAACCTTTTCATCTCCATATGCTTCACACCTAGAGCCATACCTGGCGCAGTACAGGTGCTCACTAAACACTAGATAGGTGGATTGGTAGATGAATGGCTGCATGCATGAATGAAAATGTGGAGGAAAAAAGGGCATCCTAAAGAGAGGGCAAAGATACCGACTTAAGAAGCATTGAAGTCAATGCAATTTGCCATTTTCTTTTTCAACCTGTCTATGTTCCAGGGACATGGTGGGATTGTACTTCCTGGCTCTTTTGAGGTAGGGTGAAACCATGAGTCTAGTTCTGTCCAATAAGTTGTAAATAGAAGCGATGTGTGTTACTTCCAAACCAAGTCATTTAATTGTTAAAGCAAGACCTACCAGTTCCCTTTCCCCCAACAAATGACTTTCACTGGCATAGAACAGAACCCCTGACAACCCATAATGATGATGAACATGAACTTTGCAGGGGCGGTGGGGGATAAACCTGTGCTATTTTAAGCCACTAAGATGTGGGGAATGTTTGTTACTGCAACATAACCTAGTCTACGTTGACAGGTATATGCGCAACCTCATGACAAAATCTGGTGTGGCTAGAGTGCTGGCGAGAGAACCACCATGTGGGAAATGAGGTAAGAAAGGTCATTTGGGGCTACCTTTGACCACTAAGAATAAAGAAGTTACTTAACGTGTGTCCCAGGAGACGCTAACGTGTCAGTGATTTAGCATAACAAGGATGACTCTGCAAGGTCTGATACCCTGCCTATCCTGTGCTCACCAACCTGATCCAGCCTTGAAGGAGCGGAACACTTGTAGCTCATAAAGTGCTTTCCATTCCCAGTAGCTGCCTCTTCAGCCTCTTTTCGCTCAGAGAGGTTCTCAATCCCTTTACTCCCAAGGATTAGGCCAGATGGAACTCCTACCCTCCAAAGTGATGCAGTGATGGCTTATGAGCAGCAGGCTGAGACTCCTCAAACCATAAAATACTTAAGCCCCTGGTCTAGCATGGTGCCTGATAATCCACTTTACATGCACCGAGTGTTTATCCTCAGCAGAGGATGACAAAGGCCACCTCTTCTCTGACCTGACACTGCCAGGGAGAACTAATGGGACAATCTGGAAGGCCCGTCTTCTCTTGTAGATGGTATTACTAGGTATTACCAGAGTCCCTTGCCAGCAGCAAGTCTCTCTAGATGTTATCTTGTTTATCCCCTTTCTTCCAGATAGCATGGAACCTAGATCAACCTAGTCAGAAGAGAAATAGTCTGTTGTGGTTTTAAAAACACAGCTGCAAATTCTCAATACCTCTCTGCAGTGTCTATATCCCCTCCTCTGGAATCTGGGGGAGCTGTGACTTCTTTGAACAGTGGAGAATGGCAGAAGTGACAATGTGTGACTCCTGAGACTAAGCCATAAAAGCCACGTAGCTGTCTTCTTCACTCACATATTCTCCCTTGGAATCTTGAATCACCATGTAAAAAGTCTAATTGCCCCAAGGCCACCAGGCTATGAGGAAGTTGAGCCATATGGAGAGGGCTCCAGGTCACTTCCAGAACTCTTGGCTGAGTTCTGCCTTCTAGTTATCCCAGCCCAAGTGCCAGAAGCCTCCAGATGATTTCTTCTCCCAGATATTCACATCTCCCAGCTGAGACCCCCGCCAGAATGGAGCAGAGGCAAGCCATAAGCCATCCCTGCTGTGCCCTGTCCAAATTCCCGATCCAGAGACTCTGTGAGCATAATAAACATGGTTGCTATTGAATGAATGAATTCATTCAGAAGAGTAAAATGGTGATTTGTTATGGAGCAATAGGTAACCAAACCACAAACCGACCAGTTAAGGTCCCAGCGGTGCAAGGCGAGGATAACCTAAATAACTTTTGTATTCAGGCATCGAAGTAAACACACATACGATTTAGGGAGAAAAGAACTGAGCTCAAAAACCATCTAAAACCATGTACTGAGTAGATGGTCTTGGGCTGGTCATTTAACCACCCTTGTTTCCATTTTTTTCCCTACAAAATGGGAATAATGATCACAGTAATAACATC
Organism: Pteropus vampyrus; assembly: GCF_000151845.1. Taxonomy (NCBI): domain Eukaryota; kingdom Metazoa; phylum Chordata; class Mammalia; order Chiroptera; family Pteropodidae; genus Pteropus; species Pteropus vampyrus. Next base: position 430,469 of record NW_011889001.1, on the reverse strand, counting down.
TTCACAGTAAATGAGAAAGTGCAGCCTGCCAAGCCCTGCACAAATGCTCGTTATGGCTGTAAATAGTGAAAGAGGCCCTTTCTAAAATGTGTTTTTTTTTTTCCTTGAGGCAAAAACATAATCTTAAGCTATTTACAGAGAATGGAGTGAGTTATATGCACACACATGCACACAATCCATGGTTGCCTCTTGCTGAAGACAAAGGATTCCTTTGGAACAAAAGTCTAAAGTTACAGAAAAAACTGAAACACATCAATCTGGCTTTTTTTCTTTCTTTCTTTCAACATGCTCCATTACCAAAGTTTTAAAATTACACAATAGCTTCCAAAGATCTAATCACTAGATGTCTTCTTCCTAAGATTCTAGGTTAAAAATAGCTTAAATACACTTCTTCTGTCAGTCAAATCATAAGGTAGAAGATACAGTACCATTCTAAATATAAATTGAGAATATTTCTTTCCCTAAAGAAAAATTCCCCAACATCTTGAATTTGTTTCCTTGGGAGCTTTAACAGGCTATATGATGGGGCAAGAAATCCTGAGCATTTGTCTAGCTTCCAGATGCCAAGATCAAGGGCTCTGGCCCCAGTTTCCATGGGGAAAAACCCCAAGAAAGCCGGTTCTGTGTTACTCCTCTGAATCTGGATGGCAACGGCGTGTGTCTACTACCTCTCACATTATTGTGTAGCTCCCACATCACTCTCTCATTCATTCATTCACTCATTCATTCATTCATTCAACTCATGTGGAATGAGTTCTTGAAATAACGGCCCTGGGCCAGGTGAGGAGCCACAGAAGTGACCTGGAAACCGTCCTGCCTTCAGGGAGCTCACAGTCTATGGGAAGATCAGGAGAGAGAACACTCTGCCTGTACAGTGTGATGAATGCCACTGGGATCAAGTGTTCACAAAGCACTAGGAACACAGAAGCAAAAGCTGGTAACATGCCTTTGCGGGGGAAGATTGGAAAGGCTTAATGTAAGGAGGAGATATCTGAGCAGACCTGGAGATGTACCAATCAAACAGAAAGAGAAGGAGAATCCAGGAAGAGCGAAGAGTATGTCAGCAACATGGGAGACCAGACTCAATTCTGGGAACCCCTGAGGTCTGTTTGGCCAGAAGCTCGAAGTAAGGCCACAGACGATAGGTCTAGAGATGTAGTCAGGGGGCAGATTACTATCTGCCCTGGTGCTAACAGGGGTGGGGGTGCATCAGACTGGAAGTAATGAGAGACGCAAAGAGCCTTGCGTAGGCGGCCAGGACCAGCTTTACTTCTTGGGGAAAATGCTGGTGCAGCCATGTGGAAGATGCATGGAGCCGGGGAAACCAGAGAGGGCCCGACTGCAGGAGTATAGGGGCAATGGAGAGAAAGAGACGGTTCCAGAGATCTTTGGTGGTAGAAAAGACAGAATCTGGTAGCTCAATGGTTTGGAGAGAGGGGAGGATACTGCGGTGGGAGGAGAGAAAAGCTTGGACCTCCAATTTCTGAAGCTGCACGAGTAGTCTCCTGCCTCAGAGGGGCTAATTCAGCCACAGCCTGTTGTGTGGGTATGGAAGAGCTGCCAGGCTCCTCCAGTATGGATCACACTGTCTGAGGATCCTCCCATCAGGCCCGGCACTAGCGGAAAAAACAGAGGGCAGGGAGGACACTGGGAAAGTCTCCTTTCTCCATAGGTGGAGCTCTCTGACCAGCCTGGCCAGGCAAGGCTGGAGGCTCTGTTCCCAGCCCTGATGGTTCTCCACATTCACTGGGCTCGGCCTCCACCTTTATTCCTCCTCTGGACAACCCAAGGAATACCAGATGCATCTTGAGAAAATGACAAAAAATCACCTCTCCTATGGTGAATGGGAAGGAGAGGCAGCGAGAAGGTGGAGGGGAGGGCAAGCAAGGAGAGTCACAGAAAATAAGCCTGGTGGGGAGCATCCCCCTGTACACATACAAAACAAAACTGGGGATCTCATCCCAGGAGCAAATTGGAGGCTCCCAGGGTAGACTCTAACCCTGGGAAGACTGAATGTGCTTGGCTTAACAGTGAGAAACTAGGGTGGGGGACAGGAAGGGGATGGGACAGGAGGGTGACCCAGTCACTGAAGGAGGGTCCGCCAAAAACATTTTGAGCCTTGCTACCTTTCTTGAAAAGAAAGCTTGAAAATAAGAGAATAGGTATTTTGGGGAAGTCACCATAGTGTGGGCTCCGGAGGTGCTATCAAAGGAATGTATGATGTCCATCCTGTCCAGGATGAATTTCCTGTGGGCCCCAGAGCACATCTTTGCTGAAAGAAAACAGGCCAGGAGCTGGGGATTTTCTGAGGCATTCTCCTCCACGTCCCAGGCCACTCCCTGTAATAGTGCCTTGTGACACGGGAAGCACAAACCGAAAGTCTACACAAGTGATTCCTTCAGTGTAAGCTGTGGCTGTTTAGCAGCTTTAAGCACCTCTCCTCCTCCGCTCTGTTAAGCTATGAAGGTGGGAATACAGATGAAAAGCTGCAAAGACATTTCTGCCAGTGTTAAAACATCTGCAAGGAAGTTTC
>NW_011889001.1:418062-427886 GCF_000151845.1 Pteropus vampyrus | reverse complement strand
TAGGCGGCCAGGACCAGCTTTACTTCTTGGGGAAAATGCTGGTGCAGCCATGTGGAAGATGCATGGAGCCGGGGAAACCAGAGAGGGCCCGACTGCAGGAGTATAGGGGCAATGGAGAGAAAGAGACGGTTCCAGAGATCTTTGGTGGTAGAAAAGACAGAATCTGGTAGCTCAATGGTTTGGAGAGAGGGGAGGATACTGCGGTGGGAGGAGAGAAAAGCTTGGACCTCCAATTTCTGAAGCTGCACGAGTAGTCTCCTGCCTCAGAGGGGCTAATTCAGCCACAGCCTGTTGTGTGGGTATGGAAGAGCTGCCAGGCTCCTCCAGTATGGATCACACTGTCTGAGGATCCTCCCATCAAGCCCGGCACTAGCGGAAAAAACAGAGGGCAGGGAGGACACTGGGAAAGTCTCCTTTCTCCATAGGTGGAGCTCTCTGACCAGCCTGGCCAGGCAAGGCTGGAGGCTCTGTTCCCAGCCCTGATGGTTCTCCACATTCACTGGGCTCGGCCTCCACCTTTATTCCTCCTCTGGACAACCCAAGGAATACCAGATGCATCTTGAGAAAATGACAAAAAATCACCTCTCCTATGGTGAATGGGAAGGAGAGGCAGCGAGAAGGTGGAGGGGAGGGCAAGCAAGGAGAGTCACAGAAAATAAGCCTGGTGGGGAGCATCCCCCTGTACACATACAAAACAAAACTGGGGATCTCATCCCAGGAGCAAATTGGAGGCTCCCAGGGTAGACTCTAACCCTGGGAAGACTGAATGTGCTTGGCTTAACAGTGAGAAACTAGGGTGGGGGACAGGAAGGGGATGGGACAGGAGGGTGACCCAGTCACTGAAGGAGGGTCCGCCAAAAACATTTTGAGCCTTGCTACCTTTCTTGAAAAGAAAGCTTGAAAATAAGAGAATAGGTATTTTGGGGAAGTCACCATAGTGTGGGCTCCGGAGGTGCTATCAAAGGAATGTATGATGTCCATCCTGTCCAGGATGAATTTCCTGTGGGCCCCAGAGCACATCTTTGCTGAAAGAAAACAGGCCAGGAGCTGGGGATTTTCTGAGGCATTCTCCTCCACGTCCCAGGCCACTCCCTGTAATAGTGCCTTGTGACACGGGAAGCACAAACCGAAAGTCTACACAAGTGATTCCTTCAGTGTAAGCTGTGGCTGTTTAGCAGCTTTAAGCACCTCTCCTCCTCCGCTCTGTTAAGCTATGAAGGTGGGAATACAGATGAAAAGCTGCAAAGACATTTCTGCCAGTGTTAAAACATCTGCAAGGAAGTTTCGGATTTTTAATTTTGATACACTGGGTCTCAACTAGAAGTCAATGCCCCCCAGGACCTACATTTCCAAGACAGCAGCAGTGTGCCCCCAGGGTTCAAAGCTACAAAGCTACAAAGCATCCACCTACTGGGAGGCTGTGTGAAAAGCCTGGAAGAGATCTATCTGGGCTGCCACTTTTATTAGGATTGGGAGTTTTTCTTAGGGCTTGGGCTACAAAATTCCACAGGTGTTAATTAACAAACCCTAACCTTCCTTTCCCCAGAGGCGTTGTTGTTGTAGAGTGAGATTTTGCAGAAGAGGTTGTCTAGGGAAGTCCATTTGGCATGACAGAAGAAATGCCTGAGCCGCTGCAAATGTTATAGGCACACAGAGGTGGAGGCTGAATGACTTCTGAAAAAGCCACCCTTAACACCGAAATCCAAAAAAGAAGAAGATAGCCAAGTAAAAGGGGGTGGGGAGGCAAAATTGTTCTGCAACAAAATCTAGACAATATCAGGAAGATGGCAATCAGGGCAAAGGTTCCATGTCACCTCAGGGTGGTGTGATCACCTTTCAACGTTCCTGTGAATTGGCCCTGCCCAATGTTGCCTTTACTCAGCCAGGTGAGGAGGCTCTTCTACTGCATTTGCCAGGGAGAAGCCAGGCTGCTGTGCCCAGAGGGGCTATTGCAATGACCCAGGTGCGTCCTTGTCCCCTCCCCGCCCTGCCCCCGCAGGAGCTCAGAACAGTAAGATCTAGCTTGGCTTCAACTCTTCTGGCTGCTTCCATACAGCTTGGAACTCACGTAGGGGAGAGGTGGTCGCAATTCATGGCTTCAGAACCCAAGTGAGGGCAGGCTACACCTGGTGACAATCAACCAGTCCATCTAGAGGACCCGCCTCTGACCTTGGACATTAGGAACTTCAGCTACAGATCATCTTACTTTCTGCCTTTATTTTCCCTTCATCCAATATCCTCATCTATTTACTTGATTCTGTTGGTGTGTGTGTGTGTGTGTGTGTGTGTGTGTGTATCTCCATCCTCCTTCCCAAAAAGATTTAATGTAGCCTACACACGTGCACACACACACCCTGCAGTCTGTAAGATGTTGCCTTTCGCCCCCTTCGTTCTACCTTCTTAGGTCTTTCCAGTTTTTTTTTTTTTAAACCACTGCTCTTAGCTATCTTTAATCTAGTCCTATAATGTCATCTTACCCATAAAGCAAGATGTAAATAATATGACTGCATCCTGAGGTTACCGGGAGGATTAAATGAGATGATGTCAGCAAAATCCTCAGCACAGGGCGGGGCAGACAGCAAAAGTGTTGGATGTGGATGTGCTGCAGGTGGGAAGGGATGACACAGTCCCAGATATCTGATTGCAGAGCAGCAGAAGCCACCGCCTCATCAACAATTCCCACCACTGTTCTCCAACCTGCCCCTCGCCCCATACGACCTACCCTATGTCTGCTTTGTCTTTGCTCACTCCCTATATACGCTTTTAGACTTATCCTCAAATCCAGGCCAGGGTACAAGGCCCTCCCTTGCCCAAGGCTCTCTGCCACCAGGCTCGGGCCTTGGAAAGGGAGGGTGGCCCCAACCCCCAGCTCATGCCATGTGGCATCAGTGGCCCCCGACCTCTCTGAGTCTCTGGAAAAAGTTTCCAACATAGACTCTAAGTCAATGACTTTTGAAACAGCTTTCTTCCTACGTTCAAAAATAAGATCATGAAAAGTCCCCCAGAAAAATCAATGCTGGCTTTTTAAAACTCCACAATCAATACGAAGTGTGCAAGTTCTCATTAAGAGAGAGGTGGGGGAAGTCAGAGAAAGAAGGAGAATCAAAAAGGAAGAGATGGAAATGAGGGAAAACAAAAAGAGAAACAGGGCGAGAGCCGGGGTGGCCAGTCTGAAGAGAGCAGAAAAGGGAAGAAGGAAGAGAGGCAGCAAGGCGCAGAGTGCAGGAGCGGCCCGGCCAGCGAGGAAACGCTGAGAGCCCTCCCTCTGCAAGAAAGAAAATGAATGAAAACAGGGCTGCTGACCCTTCAAGGGCCTACAGTCGGCCTCAGGCAACTGGGAGCGGGGGAGCAGAGGGGCAGAGAAGACGCGACAGATAGGCAGTGTGAGACAGGTACAAACAGAAAAGTCGATTATTATGTCCAGCTGTCAGTCAGAGTGAGAAATCAAAAACTCTTTATAGAAGAGGCAGAAATTCAGATAGGCCTGAAAAGATTGATGAGATTTAAAACGTGAACTGTTAGGGTTGAGCGGGGAGGGGTTCCAGCATGCTACGTGCGAGGCAGAGAACAGTAACAACAACTAATAGGTACTGAATGCTTTCTGAGAGCCGGCAATGTCCTAAGCACTTTGTAAGCATGAATTTACTCATTTCTCACAACCGCTCCAGAAAGTAGGTTGTGATTATGACCATTTTAGAGCTGAGGCACAGAGACGTAGAGTAACTTACCCAAGGTCATACAGCCAGAATGTGGTATGGCAAAGTTCAAATGCAGGCAGTCTGGCCCACGTCTACACTGTCAGTCAAGCTGGGTCTGGGGTCTGTGGTGTTTGTGTGTATGTGTGAACTCCTTCCTTACTGGTTGCCCGAGAATGTGCTCTCATAGCAGTGGGGAGCCAGAGAGTTGGTGAGCATAGCAATGACTGACCCAGTCTGGGATGTAAGAAGATGAATCTGGAGATGGGTGAACCTAGAGTACTGGGGCAGGGTTTGGTTAGAGGCCCCTGGAGTTGGCAGGGTCTCCAACTAGGAGGATAAAGGCAGAGATAGAACACACCCCCCATTCCAGGAGCACCTTTAAATCACTCTCTCTCTCTCTGAAGACCAGTCCCTTAGCCAGATCACCAACTCACCTCTGGCCTTTGGATCATCCCTCCCACAGATGTTTCTCTGTGTTTTTCCAGGTCAGACAACACTTCCTGGAGTCTCCCTAATGAGATGAGGCGTACTCTCCTGCTCAAGCCTCGGAGCCTAGAACTGCAGCATTTTCCTCCACGATTAAGTAGTACAGAAATGTTTTCTCCCCAGATTCCTTGACAGCCACCACCCCAACCCACTCTTGTCACTCCTGGGCACTTTAATTCTCAGAGAGTTCCTTTTAAAAGACCATAGCACAGACAAAGAAAACTTCCGCTTGGCTCCCCTCCTGCTGCCAGACCTGAAGTTGACGCCCCCATAACAAAGAAGCAGGGAGCATTTCCATCAGGCTGAGCTGGAGCCTTGTATGGTGCTTTGAACTTTGATCAACTCTTCCCTTGACCATCAGGGCCCCCTGCCCTGCTCCTTAGGGAAGGCAAGGAAGCCAATCAACGCAGCCAGAGGAAGCAGTCTCTTTGCTGTGTGCCTGCCCTGAAAATGGGCTACAGACCAGGATGTCAGGGCACAGAGATGACCACGAGCATCTGAGACCACAGGGGGAGCCATAGGGCAGGACTCCCGCAGGATGACACATTCGCGGCATCTATGGAGAGTGACTGTGCCAGCAGTCCCCAACTCAACCAGGCAACTCAATCTGCCCTCTGAATCAGGCTTGGAACGGCTCTGTCCATGGAGCACCCACTGGGTATTTGAGGGAGCAAGAAGAGGAGTACAACCATGTCCCCAGAGGCAAGGGATGCAACTAAGGCTGACCTGGGATGTACAGGTGCATGAGGGACCCGCTTCAGTCACAGCTGCCCACCCTCCCAGATGCTGGGGCTGAGCAGGGCTGTTAGAGGCAGGGTACAAGGGACATCTGCCTCACTGCCATTCAGGAAAGCCCTCAAATTCACACTCGGTGAAATATACTTAAATGAGAAGTCTTTCACAACTCAAAACTGTGTCCCATTATCTAACCAGCCTGCTTCCAGGGCGCTGTCCATGAATACATTTTATAAATCCTGCAAGTGTCTTCTTGTAGCATAACATAGAGTATTGCAATTTTTGTGTTAAAAGCATTTATTTGTCTAATGTAAACATTTAAATCATACCACAATTTTTAGAACCCTGTTTTGACATTACCTTGTACATGTACACACACATACATATTCTCTGAGAAAGATCCTAAAACCCAGGCATTCTCTGTCCAGCTAAGAAGCTCTACACACAGCCTTGGCTCATAGCAAGGACGCTCTGCAGGGAGAGGAAGGGAAGGGGTCCCAGGGAAGGGAGGCAGACTCTCTGGAGGTAGGCCTTGCCCAGAAGAGCCACAGGAGGCAGATGTGGCCAAGGACACAGGCAAGAAGGGATTCTTTCTCAGACACTGCTACTTTCTGTTTCTGATCTATAATTACAACCTCCATTTAAGCTGGTAACACTTTAAAAGAAAAAAAAAGACAAAAACATTTCAACCAGCTCTGCTTGGGCTTCTTTTCTGTGAATTATTATAAGTGTTAATGGGCGTCTTCATTAAAGTATATTTTAAGAAATATTACAAGTTGGGTTCCCCCGCCTCCTCATTCTGATGACTCAAAATCAGCAGCTCCTCCCACTGAACTGAAGCAAATTTATCAAAAGGAAAAATTAGCCAACTGGGTCCATCCAATGGTGGAAACAAGACAGAAATAAGAGACAACGCCAGTTTGCTTCTCTGGGAACAAACATAGTATGTGACCAGATTCCAAAGAGGCCAGGAGCCTTAGCTGTTGAGAGATCATCAAAGAGCAAGGCTAGCTGAACTGAGGGCAGTATGCCAGGATTCGCTGGACCTGCAGGGTACCACTTGGGATGAGAGATGGGGGTGGTATCAAGGGGGCTAGTGCCTGAGCAGCGAGGAGGGAGAAGGGCCAGTTCCTTCTGAAGATGCTTGCCACCAGCCCACAACAGCCAGGTCCTGATAGACACAGCGGCAGCTCTCCGATCCTGTTCCCATCAGTGCCCCAGAACTCCAAATTAACATTCACTTTAAGAACAGTGCGCTTGCTGTGCAAATGCAGCCTTCAAATGCCCAGCTGGCCCCCTCCCCACCCAGGCAACCACACTGCTGCCCAAGCCCCTCCTATAAAGAAATTCCGGAGGAGACCCCAGGGAGACACCACGTCCTACACTCACTCCACAGGCTGCTTGAGTAACCTAGAGCTCAGTGATGTTGGAACTAGGGGTAAGGACAGAATGAAGAAGGGTTCATTGCAGGGAACGGAATCCACCCCAATTTATTTAATCTGCCCTCTTTTCTTCTGGTCTCTCCATATCTTTGTACTGTTTGCTTTTCCAATTCCCAGGGCCTCCCACTTGATGAGTTAAGCCTCATCGCTGAAACTGAAGCACTATTAACTAGTTGAAAGCCTCCATTCTAGCCTACTTTGCCTCCTAAACAGCATTCCCCGCATGCCCCCCGGCCCTGCCAACCACCTCGTCAGGATTGAGGGCTGTTAGAATTTAAGATAATTTTCCCAAGGCATTAAAGCATTTGGTCTTTCATGGGATATAAGTGTGAAAAATGGATAAAGCTTAAGTTTCAAGGAAAAAATACTTTAGGACTGAGAGGGAAAACGGTTTAATTGCTTACGTTCTTATGAGCCTCAAACAATATGGTGGGCGGGTAGTTGAGAGAACAGCTCTGGAGTGCAGTGTTAACTTTGACACACCTGTTTTGCCCAATGAACCATGCGAGGCAGGGAGGCCACCAGTTCAGGACGGCTCACTTCTGGTCTGATCTCCCCTGCCTGTTCGGGAGCTTCCATCAGCCAGCCACCCCTCCGCCTTCTCTCTCTGCAGCCATGTGCCCCGTGCTGATCATTCACTCAGAACACATCAGCGAACAAGTATGAACTCCAATATTCCTGCCCTCATGTAGCCTATATTCCAGTGAGAACAGATATATAATGCGTGTAATCGATAAGTACAATGAGCACTATGTTACAGCTGGTAAGTGCTACGGAGAAAAATAAAGTATGATAGGGTGGCCAAGAGGGCAGTCCACTCTGGAAGGTGGGTGGTCAGGGAAGGGCCGCTGAGAAGGTGATATTCAACTAAAGGCTTGGAAGAGGTAGAGTCATCCACACAGCTCTCCGGTGTTGGGACAACCAGGTATCAGAGGCAAAATCATAATAAAATGAACCTCAACCTGAACCTCATACCTGCAACAAGAACTAACTCCACATGGATCACAGATCTAAATGTAGTAAAACAAAACTATACAACTTTTAGAAGATAACGTTAGGAGAAAATCTTTGTGACCTGGGACTAATCAAAGAATTAGCAGACTTGAAACCAAAAGTATGATCCATAACCTGGATTTAAAAAAAAAAAAAAGGATAAATTTTCCAGACAATGGAATATTATTCAGCTCTAAAAAGAAAGGAACCGTCAAGCCATGAAAGACATGGAGAAATCTTAAATGCATGTTACTAAGTGAAAGAAGCCACTCTGAAAAGGCTACATACTGCATGACTGCAACTGTTTGACATTCTGGAAAAAGCAAAATTATAGAGACAGTAAAAAGATCAGTGGTTGCCAGAGGTTGAGGGATGCAGAGGGATGAATTAATAGGCAGAGACCAGAGGATTTTTAGGGCAGTGACAATATTCCATATGATACCACAATGTATACATATCATTATACATTTGTCTAAACCCACAGAATGTACAACATCAAGGGTAAATCCTAATGTAAACTATAGACTTTAGGTGATAATGGTGCGTCAACGTAGATTCATCAATTGTCATAAATGTACCACTCCGGTGGGAGGTGTTGATAATGGGGGAGGCTGTGCATAGGTGGGGGCAGGTGGAATATGGGAAATCCCTGTACCCTCCTCTCAATTTTGCTGTGAGCCTAAAACTGCTCCAAGAAAATACGGTCTTTAATAAGAAAAAAATTTTAATGGATAAATTACATTTCATCAGAATTAAAGATGTTTGCTTTGTAAAAGACATTGTTAAGAAAAAGAAGGGACAAGTTACAGACTGGAAGAAATATTTGCAAATCCCATATTCAACAAAATGACTTGTATCCAAAATACATAAAGAAATCTCAACTCTCAATAGTAAGAAAAGAACCTAATTAAAACATGGGCAAAAATGTTGAATAAACACTTCAGCAAAGAGTACAAACAGATGGGCAATAAGCACACAAAAGATATTCAACATCATTATTCACTAGAGAAATGAAATTACAACTACCGTGAGATACTAGGACACACCAGTCAGAATGGCTAAAATAAAAAAACGACACTACCAAGAGCTGACACCTCTGTGCTAGAGTCAGGTCCACCGTGTATGGACTCCTGAAAAGTTCAGTCTGAGACCTCATCCCAGAATCACGGGATTCTCCCAGTAGATTCCAGTGGGGTCATTCTCTCAAGCGTAGCCATCACTTTAAACAGCCCCCGTGGAAGAGAACGAACTCACTGTCATCCTTCTGTCCAGGTTCTATTTCCTTTTCCTTTCTTCCTCTCTGACTAGTTAGTACCAATGTGTATTATAATGAGGTTTCTACTGTTCTCATCTTCATTTGTTTACATTCACTAGAAATCGGAAAATTATCTCATTTTTTCAATGCACAAGGCACCTACATCAAAATCTTTACATACCTGTGACATCAGTCCACTCATCTTATGCCTGGAGAAATTGCACCTCTAGAGAGACTGAGTCACCAAGTAACTCTCCCTTCCTATAACTGAGAGCACCTCCAGGCCTTCAGCTTGAGCCTGGCTGAATGAAGCAGGGGACAGCTCCATTCTAAGCCATGGCAGAACTGCCAGGCAGGTGGCCCCGGCCCCGGCTGCTGTGGTATCCGGAACCTTCTGTGAGTGTGAAGTGAGTTTGAGGAGTTCAGGGTTGGAGCAGGGTCCTGTCCTAATACTGGCGGCCGTTCCCCCAGTCACACACCAGGGAGCCAGCCCTTCAGCACCATGCATCAAGATGGCTCCTGGCAAACTTAATGACACAGGGTTGGGAAAGAAATTGCCTGATGAACCAAGAATAGGATTGAGTGACAGAAAGTCCTGATTTATCAGAGGATATTTTCCAAGCTGGGGCTTCCTGATGACTCGGCTGCTTCTACATGGGGAAGCTCCCCTGTCAGCCAGCCCTGCCTGGGAAGAGAAGTCAGTGATTTCCCACTCTCTATCAGCCAGAACAAAAATTGCCAATAAAAGGATACACTTAAATGTCCCCACCCCCCAGAATAGAAACTATTGTTTGCTGGGCTTTTGAGAGAGTGAAAAAGATAAGATGAGCTAGGATAGGTGGACAATCGTGGTGGGAGTTTACAAGAAACTCTCATTTTTTGTTTCCTCCTCTTCTTTGATGGTAGGTTAAGACAAAGCCCCTCTTCGCCATTCTGAAGAATAAGATCTGTTGCTTATTTTGTCAAAATATCCCTCGAAAGTCCCTTCAGGGCCCCCCTTATCCTTCCCTCACTGGCTCTTAAAAGCGGGCCGATTTGCACCGGAGCTAGCCTCTCTGCTGTATTCCTCTTTCAGGCTCACTCTCATTCTCTTGCTCTAATTAGCAACTGCTTTTTTATTTTTGTATGCACATTCAAAGACAGAGAGCTAGGGGGAGAATGAAAGGGAGAAAGCAAAGGTCTGTGTGAAAGGAGAGAGCAGATGGCTTCTCCCTC